>NC_049914.1:1324205-1579153 GCF_001411555.2 Juglans regia
CCGTGTAGGAAGTGGGTTCGTCGGGAATGGAGGAAACGGTAGAGAGAGCAGCGGTATGTTTCGGTGGTGGCCATAAGACAGTGCCATCGTTTCTATGAAGGGGACGGGTTATGTGGGCTTTGGACCGAGTGGTCATGGGATGATGATTGGTGGAGCTCGAATGAGTGTTTGCTGGGAGAGAGGAGGACTGGTTTGGAGAAGATGTCGAAGAGGGCTGCGCAGGAGAAGAAGCAGAGTGAAGCGGCGTAAGAGAGGCCTGAGGGGTAGTTTCGGAAGGAGTAGAGAGAAAAGAATTAGGGTTAGGATTGATGGGCTCATGGGTTGACTCAATGTGTGGCGGGTTGGGCTGGACGAGATTGAGAGATGAGGGAGGGGCCCGATTGATTAGAGAGGGAGTTGGCTGGGCCGAATATGAGGCCTGAGCAGAATTGTTTTGAATAGAATAGAAAGGGAAAAAGGTTTCATCAAAGCGTACATCCCGAGAAATGTAAATTCGACCAGATGGAAAATGTAAACAATTGTACCCTTTGTGATCAGGAGTGTAGCCTAAGAAGACACAGAGTTTAGACCTCATGTCTAATTTGTGATTATTAAAAGGACGAAGGTTGGGCCAACAGGCCGAGCCAAAAACCCGTAAAAAATTATAATCAGGTGAGGAATTAAAAAGAGACTGAAAATGAGAGAAATGATGAAGAGTGGGTGTGAGCATTCTATTTATGAGAAAAACTGCCGTTTTAAAAGCATCAACCCAATATTTGAGAGGGGTTGAAGACTGGGCAAGAAGAGAAAGCCCAGTTTCAACAATATGGCGATGACGTCGTTCAACGCTACCATTTTGTGCATGAGAGTAAGGACAAGAAATTCTATGGGAAATGCCTAGTTTTTGCAAAATATTATGAAAGGGGCGGAACTCACCTCCCCAATCTGATTGAATAGCTATAATATTTTTGGAAAAGGTATTGCGAACAAATGTGACAAAGTTTAGAAAAATTTGAGAGACATCAGATTTTGCATATAAAGGAAAAAGCCAAACATACTTTGTAAAGTCATCTACAATAGAAAAATAAAATCTAAAACCACTGGAGGATAGCACAGGCGCAGGTCCCCAGACATCTAAAAATAACAACTGAAAGGGAGATTGAGATTGAGAAGAGGAGAGCGGATGAGGAAGAGCATGAGACTTGGCTTGAAGACATGCTGAGCAAGGGGACAAAGTGGATGTGGAAGTGACTGGAAGATGGTGATGTCTTATTGTAAAGGAGGTGATCCGAGGAGATGGGTGACCAAGACGAGCATGCCATATGTTGGATGAGGTCCGTTCGCCAATGAACGCATGCCGTGAGGGAGGAGTGACATCCGCATCATCAGTTGGAAGGACGTACAAGCCATTCTTAACGGGGCCCTGAAGAAGTACCTCCTGGGAATGTAAATCCTTCACAAAAAAACCAGAAGAATTAAATTCAAAGAAAACTGAATTGTCCAAACAAAATTGTCGAACAGATAATAAATTGCGAGAAATGAAAGGAACATGAAGTAATTGACGGAGAAGAAAATTGCCAGAAGGTGTCGGAAGTAAGCCAGAGCCAGAATTCTGTATAGCAAGGGATGATCCATCTCCAATTGTTACTTGATCTGGCCCATGATAAGGTGAGGACTCGAGATTAAGTTTAGAAAAATCAGAGGTGAAGTGAGTTGAAGCAGCAGTGTCTGGAAACCAGTTTGATGAAGGTGCGGACGTGTTTGAAAAATTGGTAAAATTAGCTGAGAGAGAAGGAGGTGGTGGAGACTGATATGCATGATCAAACCTATGATAACAGGAAATAACAGTGTGACCAATGCGATTACAGAGTTGACATGTGGGCCGATTGTTCTGAGAAGAGGAAAAAACATTCGAAGGAGATGGGGAAAAATTTCGGCCACCCCTTCCACGCCGAAAGCCACGACCACGGCTTCGATTTGGAGGAGTGAATGAGCCACACACACTGGAGTTGGCAGTGAAGGAAGTCTGAGAAAGTAGAGAGTGTGTTTGGTGAGCAAGACGTGATTCATGGTTGACAAGGAAACTATAGACCTGAGAAATAGAGAGAGGATCGGGACGAGTAGTGATGGACGATACTACGGATTCGAAATCAGAACCTAATCCTGTCAAGAAATAAATGATAAATTCAGACTCAGGGAGAGGATGTCCAGCGGCATTGAGAGAAGCAGAGAGGGCTTTAGCTTTGTGGAAATAGGTGGAGATGGAATCTGATCCTTTTTTGAGAGTTGCAAGTTGAAATTTCGTATTCATGAGATGGGCAGTGGATTGAGCGGAATATAGTTCTTGAAGAGTTTTCCAGATTTGCTGGGAGGTGGGACAATCAAGAATTTGAGAGAGAACTGTCTCGGTGAGGGAGGAATAAATCGCGGACATGATGAGTTGATCTTAGTGCGCCAGGAGATATAATTTGGATTCGGAGCATCATCAACAATGGAGGGAGACATGGGAGTGGATCCGTCGACATAGCCAAACAGTTGGTTCCCGCGGAGGAAGGTGGTGATTTGGGCATGCCAAAGTAAATAATTGTCGGTAGAAAGTTTAATGGTTATGAGCTGGGCAGCGGAGTTGGTGATAGAGGGATTCGGAGAAGCTGATTTAGATGGTGCCATGATGATCGGAGAAAGAAAAATGGGCGTTGGCCCTATTCAGGCTCTCGATACCATGTTCGAACCAGTGAAACAATAGATGTAGCACAGGTGTTTGAAATAATGCCTAAATGAAATCATCTTGTATAAAGAGTTATGTGATTCTCACTTACATCCCTCAGTACAATGATCCTAGTATTTATAGCAGAACAATTACACATGATAGCAGAAATATTCACAAGAGATTTTATTCTAGAAGTTTCCGTATTATTCCATAAGGGCAGAGTTTGTTATGCAGGTTGTTGTGGACGAGCAGCAGAGGCAATGGCAGTGCCATTCTGTTGAAGATGCGCACTGGACTCAGCTGGAGAGAAGTTATCCTCTATGGCAGATTCGGGTGGACTGAGCTTAGCTGATGAGGAGTTATTCTCTATGGTAGGTTCACGTGCTCTAACAATGTGCGACGTAATACCACAATCATGCGTGGGGAATGAGAGAGAGGGAGAAAGGAAAAGTGGGAAAAAATATTAGTTTTTGGGTTTTAAATTTCAACCCTTCATCTTTAATTTTTAGATTTAATCTAACGGTAGAAGTTTAAATATTGATTTAAACTAACATAAAATAGATAATTAAAATAGAAATATTCTATCATACACTTAAAATTAACTTCAATTTATAAAATACTAATTTTTCATCATTAAATAAAAGATAAAGTTTTACTGAATATTTTTAAGAGAATAATATTATATCATACACTAAAAATCAACTTTAATTTATAAAATACTAATTTTTCATTATTAAATAAATGATAAAATTTTATTGTACATTTTTAAGAGAAAAAAAACTATCTAATTAATTTGAATTTTTAATATAATTTAAATTTCATAATAAATAATGAACATAAATAAATAATAATTTTATTCTTATACATTAGATTATTTTAATATTCGAAATTACATTTTATTTTTTTCTTCAATTTGATAGATGTGGCAAACGTGCTTTTTTTTTATCAATTAGAAAATCTTACGCCATACAGGATTTTACACAAGTACCATTAATTTCAAAGTAACCAAACTCATTCTAGAGAACAGCGCAATCACTGAATCAAATAAATAGCACAAACAGAAAAAAATAATAAAAAAATATGAACTAATTAATTAATGTCGTCTGGATGATCTGACGCTTCTGTCCTTGCTGACCTTTCTATACTAGGATGTCAATTAACCTTTTATATATGTGTGTATATATATCTCCTTATATTTAAAAATGTGTATTGTCTAATGAATAGTAGGATAAACAGTAATGAACGATGATAAACAATATTCTTATTTTACGCTTCCTTCTTCGTCCATCTCTACATCTTCACAGCAATCCTCTTCACAAAATCATCACAAAAATTATTACAAAATACCACAACAGATCACAAAATCACCGCATACAATATCTTAATTGAATTATATGTAATGATCAATAAATGGAGAGATCCATTTCGGGAGAGGGAGTTGTGAGGAGACGAGGGCTGTCATGGGGGCTTCGACGGTGGCTTGGGTCCATGGGGGTGGTCGCCGGAGGAAGAGGAGCTCGATGATGGTAGTGCGGTGGTGTGGGGACAACGTACGACGGCGGTATGGTGGAGAAACTGTGTGAGACCCATGCAGGAGAGGGAGTTGCGGGGAGACGAAGGCTGTCATGGGGGCTTTGACGGTGGCTTGGGTCCATGTGGGTGATCGTTGGAGGAAGAGGAGCTCGATGGTGGTGGTGCGATGGTGCAGTGGCGCAAGCGTTGAAACCCATTTCAAGTTGCTTGCATGCGGTGAAGGGAGGAGCTACCAAGGGGCTTCGACGGTGGGGTTTGCTCGCCGGCATGAAGGAAAGCAGCTGCGTGGTCGGTGACAGCCACGGTGGCACACAGCTGTTTGAGGGAGGAGATCGAGTGAGAGAGAGAAGCCGTGGCTGAGCGGAATGAGAGAGAGGGAGAAAGAGAAAGTGAGGGGAGAAGAAACTTTTTGGGATTTAAATCTAACCCTTCATCATAACTCTCCAAATTTGATCAATAGTGAAAATTTAAATACTGATTTAAATTAATTTAAATACTAATCTTTCATCATTAAATAAATAATGAAATTTTGTTAAATCTTTTTAAAAAAGTAAAACTATATAAATAATTAGAGTTTTAATATAATTTAAATATGATAATATTTTTAATTAACTAAAGAGAACTGCTACAGCTACCGAAAAAGTAGTCCAAAAGTGTGTCCTGAATGTGTATTTCACTTTTTTATTATTTTTTTTTTCATTTATTTTTTTAATCATCATAAACATTTTTTAAAAAAATAAAAAATTTACAAAATCATTAAAAAACACTTCCTTAATCACTAGGTAAAAAAAAAAAAAAAGTTGAGAGAGGGAGAAAGAGAAAACGAGACGAAAATGAAATTTTTTAGGATTTAAATATAACCCTTCATCATAACTCTCTAAATTTGATCAAATGATAAAATTTTAAATACTGATTTAAATTAATTTAAAATAGATAATTAACATATAAATATCATATTATAAATAAATTATCAAATTTAATTTATAAAATACTAATTTTTCATCATTAAATAAATGATGAAATTTTATTAAATATTTTTAAAAAAGTAAAACTATATAAATAATTAGAGTTTTAACATAATTTAAATATGATAATATTCTTGATTAACTAAAGAGAACTGCTACAACTAATAAAAAAGTAATCCGAAAATATGTCTTGAATGTGTATTTTACTTTTTTATTTTTCTTTTCTTTTTTTTCATGTATTTTTTTAATCATCATGAATATTTTTTAAAAAAATAAAAAATTCACAATATTATTAAAAAAACACTTCCTCAATCACTAGATAAAAAAAAAAAAAAAGGCAAACGTCCCTTAGACGTTACCCTATTGCTAGTATTTTATATATGTGGATGCATACATTGAGTCATGATATGACATATATATGTGTATATATATATTTATATATATATATGTCAATTCAGTGGTTGTCTTACCATGGAGTGATCAACAAATTAAAGGTCCCAGCCCATAAATAAGTAAACGGAATTAGTCAACTTTGCCTTGCCAATGCATGACTCATGAACGTTCCTAGTTTTTTTGTTACGTTGTCTGGCTCCATTTTCTTGGGTTTGATGGCCTATCAAGAGAGCTAAACAGCAGCAGTCGTTTTGATGCTATTAACGTGAATTGTTACATATATGGATGGCTATGTTACAGACTGCTCTCGCAGCGTTCCTCAACCGATGGAATTGTGCCATGGTTACCAAGAAAATGCTGATCGTCACTGTCAATCGGTGCAGGAACAGTACTTGTTCGATCACCCAGAAATGAAAGAAGTTAAAAAGCTTTCCAAAAGCGTCCGAGTCCTACTTTTGCAGCAGTTTCCAAGAGCCTGCATATATGCAAAATCATGTTGGGGTTACTTGGACATCCTAAATTGACTACATATATATTATCATATATCTGTTGAATTGTTCAGAAATCTCATAAAATGTTATATAGTTTGGTATAATTTTCCGAGATGTTCCTAGAAATCATGTACAAGTGGATAAGGACGTCGTTATTGGCCCAATGAATGAATGTATCATAAATCAATGCAAGCTGTCCAAACTGCTATAAAATGACATTTTCAATTGGTGGAATCGTATAATACATATATAACACCTAAATTATAAGAAAAGGTAAGGGTGTTGAATTCAAAACCCTCGTGGTTGACAATTAGTCTGATATTTGACCATTTCGGCTTATTATCTATTCTCATTTGCTCTCTTCCCTTCAATCAATATAATTAATCGTCTTTATCACCTGTTAATTTTTCTGTACTTTTTTTTTTTAAATTTTAATTTTCATTGTTTCTATTTGCTAAAATCTTAACTATGTTGTGTTACATGAGAAATTTTACGTAAAAATTTTATATCACATATTTCCACTTAATTAATATGTAATTTATTATTTTTATCATTATATTTAAATATTTAAATATATATATGTCTAAATAGAATGATAAGAATAAAAATAGATATTAATTAGATAAAAATACGTAGAATAAGAATTTTCAGTAAAAAATAAAACAACTAATTCAAAAATAAAAATAAATAAAAATAGTATTAGTAATATACGAAAGATGAAGAAGGGCATTTTCATGATTGAGGACGGTTAGGTAGATGTCCTTTGACATTAATGAAAGAAATATTAATGAAAATCCAATTGCAAAGCAGCTCTCTCGCCTTTCCGCTGTTCCTTCGTTTTCACACGTTCGAGAACTGTATTATTTAGATAGGAAAAACGAAAGACACGTAATACTTTTCATTATAATTATATTTTGAAATATAATATAAAAATATCTCATTTTACTTGTAAAAAAGTATCGTAAAGTGTGCCGTGTGTCATTGCTCTTTAGATAGACTCGAGAAGAGAGAGATCACAGACACCAACCGGAATTTTTCAGATACTGCTTTGGATTTTGAACGAAATGGAGGTGAAGCGTCGAACCGTGCGATCCCTGATAACCAAGCTGGGTTCCGTGTCGGAACAGACCCGAGCCGAGGCCCTGAGCGAGCTCCGCCTCATGACCAAGCTCGATGCCGATACCCGCCCTCTTATCGCTGACGCCGGCGCAGTACCTTACCTCGCTGAGACCCTGTACTCTTCTGCTCACGCCGCCCAGGACGACGCCGCCGCCACCCTCCTCAACCTCTCCATCTCCTCCCGCGCTGTCCTCATGTCTACGCGCGGCCTCCTGGACGCTCTCTCCCACGTGCTCCGCCACCATGCTTCATCCTCTTACGCCTACGCTGTCCAGTCATCCGCAGCCACTCTCCACAGCCTCCTAATTGACGACGAGTACCGTCCCATCATTGGATCCAAACGGGATATCATCTATTCCTTGATCGACATAATAAAGCACTCCGGTTCCTCCGTCAGATCCGTAAAGGACGCGCTCAAAGCCCTTTTTGGAATCTCACTGTACCCTTTGAATCGCAAGACGGTTATTGATCTGGGCGGTGTCGGGCCCTTGTTTTCCCTGATACTGAAAGGATTTGCTACCGGAGTTGTAGAGGACGCGACGGCGGTGATCGCGCAGGTCGCGGGGTGCGAGGAGAGCGAAGAGGCGTTTAGGAAGGTATCGGGTATCGGGGTATTGGTGGATTTATTGGACGGGGCGACGGGGTCGAGCATGAGGGTAAAGGAGAACGCGGTGGCGGCGCTGTTGAATTTGGTGAGGTGCGGAAGGGAGAGAATAGGGAGGGAAGTGAGGGAGAAAGGGATGCTGGTGGTGGACGGAATCACCGACGTGTCGGAGAATGGAAGTTCAAAGGGGAAGAGCAAGGCGGTGGCACTTCTGAAGGTGTTGTACGGTGGGAACAATGGGTGTTTGGTGAGAGACGAGCGGTTCGATTCATTGTTTAATCAACAAGAGTGTGCGTGAAATTTGGCTTCTTTTTCTGTAATGGTATGCTGAAAGGTGTACTACTGTTAATACTACATATAAAGCTTTGGTTTTGATTTCATTGTTTAGCTTTAGATGGATAATAATAGAGAATAGAGCTTCTTCATTTTAACATTATTGTTTTCCTGTTTACTGTAAATGATCAATTTCTCCTCCGATTTGTATCTTTCTACCAGAAGAAAAACCTCAAAATCTGCCACTTTCCCTTCATTTGGCCTCCAATTTGTTTGATAATTTGAAAGCGTGCAATGAAATTGATGTTGGTCTTGTGTTGCACAGCAACGATGGGCAACAAGGAGGAGAATGACATCATTTTTTAGCCAAGACGGTTTGCCACGGACCAACGATGGGCATGCTCTATTTGGAAATATGATCATAATAGTCATTTTTCTTCTATTAGTTCAATTCCCCTTTCAGTACTAAATGACTTTTAATGCTATGCTCTTATAATATAATAATTATTACATTTTAATTGGATCTTATAGATCAGCACCCACACTAGGTGACTTTGTTTTTTTCTTGGAAAAATTAAACCCTTAATTCTTCAAATATAAACAAATATACAATGTATATTTCTAAACAAGTGGGATCAAGAGGATTTGAACTTCTCCATATATCTCACATTATCCCATACTTGAAATGAATGGAAGATGAAATCGAAGACAGAGGCTCAAAGACACAAAATACAGAGCATGCTGGTTGCTGTACAAACTCTGTAGTCAAACCACCATTGGCTCTGATGTTCTTTTGAACATTAACACGTCAAGAAATATTCGTGAAAATGTTTTGACATCTTGTAAAGCTTGATCGAAAGTTGAATTATTGGGTTTGCCATTTGAGTCAACCAATGCTTTCTATGCTCAGTTAATGACTCACTTCTGTCATCACCCGGATAACTCAACTCCTTGATCAATCATTCCAATCACATGCGAATGTCCTACAGTGTATATGTTGTATATTTTCTCTTTTAAATAACAACAGCCAGCTTCACATCGAGGCTATTTCAAAGGAAAAACTGGACACCACCAATCATATATATATATATATATAGAGGTTGGTAGAAAAGAAGAGTAGTACAACTAGTTGGCTTGCATTTCTAGACCGAAGAGGGCATTGACTTTCATCCGTGCATGATGATGTGTCGGTGAATGGCTTCTGCTTCTGCATAATTGGGCATATATAGCTAGCCAACCCAATGGAAATTAGGGGGAAAAAAAAAAATACTATTGCATTGCAATTTGCTTTACCATATTGGCCGATCGTGGACCATAATATTGTACACAATCAGCGATTCAGCCAGAGGAACCCAATCAATCAACATATATATATATATATATATATTTCTTTCAGAGCGATCCTTTTGAAAATTTGTGCATCTTCTAAAAATACTTTTCCTGTATCCTTTCAGATATGTTTTATAGTTTATTTTTCAGTGGAAAAAACTTAATTGGGTTACCCTTTTAAGACTGCGTTTAGATATTGAACTGAGTTGAGTTGAAATGATAAAATATTATTTTAAAATTTTAAAAAGTTAAATTATTTATTATATTTTATATTAAAATTTAAAAAAATTATAATGATGAGTTTATTATATTTTGTATTAAAATTTAAAAAATATTTTACCAATACTTTTTGCTTTCCAAATCTTTAAATGCGTGATAATAGTTTGAGTAATAATAGGTATAATTTTTAAATAAATAAGTTTCATATAAATTATTTATAAAAAAATAGGTCTCATTAATAAATAATATTTTTTTTACATTTTTTTAAGATAAAATCTACACTTTTATAAAAATTTATATGAAATTTATCTATTTAAAATTTATACAAATCATTTATCTAATAATTTTTCTATTAGCATGCATCCAATGTGAAACTGCACGACATGACATTAAATAAAGTTTTATAAAAGGTTAAAACCGGACAATGCTTTTGTGGAGAGCAACTCAGAGCAATGTTAATTTTAAAGCTGAGGAAAACAAAAAATATTATTAGGATATTATTTATTAATATTATTTTTATTTTAAAATTTGAAAAAAATAAATTTATTATTATATTTTATTTAATAATTTTTAAAAAATTATAGCAATAAAATAAAACGAGTCAACGATACTTTTATAATCCAAACATCTCTGGTCTTCTTATGTTTGCCAAAACTCATGACAAAAAGCAAAGACTAGAAAGAAAATCCAATAAAAAAGGAACGTACTACTGGTCAAAACTAGTTGGCGACGAGTCCGACCATGGCAACTTGTAATAAATGGATGCTACGAAGCTGGCGTGACAAGTAATTTATCATCAGTCTTTGAAGGATAACAGGTGATAGAGATGGATCATACAAATGTACTGTTCATCACAGTTATCATCAGTGGTCGGTCCGCGTACGAACTGGGTGGGAAAGAAACTTGGAATAGCACTGGAAGCTCAAGCATCATTGCTGCACAACTTGGTTAAGTGGCAACCAGCTTTTGGGCTTGAAAAGCTTATATAACATGCATGTTGTTAGGACAGATAATGCTTTTCTCATAGCATGAGATCAAATGGTACTGATCTGAGTCTAATCTGAATAAACTCTAATCTCCTGTTTACAAGTGAGAATTCAGGGAAGAATATATTTATAAGTTCGTTGATACATCTAAACATATAATCACTATATGAAAGCATTAGCATAAAAAAATAGTAGTGTTTTAAATTTTTTTCATTATCGTAATGGATCCTATAATACGTTGTGTATTAGCACACCAACTTGTAATTAGCATAACTTTAATGAAAAAGGGTTGGATTCACTCACTAGCTAAGCGGACTTGCATGGGGTCGGTCTGGATTAGGGCATCTGTTGTTGTATGACCAAGATGCTGTTATCTTTCTATTCTCTGGCTTTTAACTTGTGATTCAATAATCAGCATCTCTAAATGGGAACCT
This sequence comes from Juglans regia, assembly GCF_001411555.2. Lineage (NCBI taxonomy): Eukaryota > Viridiplantae > Streptophyta > Magnoliopsida > Fagales > Juglandaceae > Juglans > Juglans regia. Next base: position 1,335,241 of record NC_049914.1, read on the forward strand.
TAGTATAGAACCAACCATGTTGTGTTCACCAGGCGATGGCCTTCTATGCTTTGGATCGATTAAATTCAACCGCAAAAGACTTGTCTGCCGAAAGCCACAATATGCCAACCGCTACTGTCTGTATCAATCAACTCTACATTATTATGGGTATACAAATTCTGGTCAAAAGTCCTCTCGGTGGGGCTGTGGATTTAGGTGAGGTATTGTATTTTGTGAATATTAGTTAAAAAGTAATAAATATTAATAAAAAGTTGATAAAAAATAATAATAAAATAATAAATAGTATTGAGATATTCTAAGAATACTTAATACCTCAATATCTAAACTAGCCAACTAGGTATTAGAGTCTCCATCTCCGGCTGGAATCTCAATTGTTATAGGTACAAATTCATATCTTTAGAGATGCTTTATTTGGTTAAGTACTGTCCAGCCATTTGTCTTAGTATATTTTAAAGTAAAGTTTCTACTTTTTAGTGGTAAAATTTTAACTTTTTTTCCTTTTTATAAAAAGATTTTGATTGATTATATCTTATATTTTACTTGTATCAAAAAATCATGATCTTACTTTTTTTACAGAATAATTACAGTAACAATTTGCACCTGACTCATAGGTACCATACCATTGTCCCACTTCAAATGACCATAGAAACCCTTATCGCATATCACACTCAAGTTGGACTAAAGAAGATTAAGATGTTATAGAAAATTTAAGATGGAAGAGAAAAAGTGTTCCCAAACACAGATTATGAAAGAATGGCCGAGAGAAACCAGAGAGACTTGATCAGAAAGGAAACTAATCTAAAACCAACACAAAAAAAGGATTTCCCAACTACTACTACCACTTTATATCCCGGGTAGGTTATTTTCCACCAAACTCCTTGAAACTTAATTCCCATCTTTACATGTATACATATAGGCTCAAAAGGATCCTAGATCTGACCCACAAATAAACAACCTGGCTAGCTATAAGTAAATGGACTCTCTTTTCACTTTTTGGGTAGGCTGGGAATGAGCACATCGAAATGACTAAGGTCTTGTTTGTTTTTACAATCCATCTCTATCTCATATGATCGTATCTAATTATTATAATTTTTTTAAATTTTAGTATAAAATAAAATAAATAATTCAAGTTTTTTAAATTTTAAAATAAAAATAATATTAAAAAATATTTTTTAACAATATTTTTTTTAATTTTTAATTTTAATTTCAACTCATCTATAAAAATAAACGAGACATAATTATACTTTATGTAATTTATTTAAGTTTTGATTAGTAAAAATTGGTCTACCTAAGAAAAAGATCAACCTCTGATTAGTAATTTCACTATGATCTGATTATATCCCATCAATAAGATTTGAACTTCTGTGAAGATTTTTTTTTTTATAAAACTTCTGTGAAGATTGAGTGCAAATGGTTCTTCTTCATTAATTATGCTTTGTACATTTATTCCCATCACAAGCTCCAATCAGATTCCACAAGTGATCATGCAGACTTCATCATTACTTGATCTAATATTTGTCAGCATTGTCACTAACAATATACAAAACACTAAAGTCTGAAGACAATCAAGGCACTATCGTCAAAAGCCTACCACTTTCTCTTTCCTATTTTTATTTTACCTCTACTTTTCAACCACCTCTCAAAGGCAAGCATGCACCATGTGCTCTTGATTTCGATCTTTTTAATGATAGTCGATCTAGGTTTTCCCACATCCTTTTTTCTCAACTCCGAGAAAACATTCGTTGTTACAATTTCATGATTTATATCTGCACACAAGTAGTCAATTATGACATGAAAGAGCCTAAAATATGAAAACACATACATACATATATGTATGTATGTATGCCAAATCTTTTTGTTTGGGAGGAGTTTTCCTTAAAAATTGAGATTTACTTCAAGTTGGGACTTCATCACTGAACAGTGACAAGCTAGGCCTATCAGGTGGTACTTTGGGGCCACGTTAAGTGCTATTCCTGTTGTCCCTTACTGTTTCTTCCATATTTCTCGAACTTATGGCTGAGTTTGAAAGTGCAAGTAATTGTCAGGAAAATTACCATATCCATTGTTGACTGTTAATCCACTCGTGCTCTAATGTCTTGTTCATGTCTTTGCTTATATCATGCCTAAGGAAACATTTTAGATGAAGTTGAAAGTGATATAAATGAAAAATACAAAATAAGATCAGGCTAATTAAACACTAGTGTTATGTAGTAACGCAGGTCTTCGGGTGTTGTTTGTAATTACGAGATTGAGAGGGGGGGGGGAGTTTGTCATGAGCAAAGGACTAGGCAATTTGTTGATCACCACTTGATATGGCATATTATGACTGGCCACCCTGCATAATGGATTGGCGAGGCAGAATCAATGCGCCAAATAGAACATGTTATTGAGATCAGCCATTAGCATTTGACTCCAGTGGTTATGAATCAATCCACCAACACTTTCAAAAAGGCACACAAAAAGGCAAAAAGCAAAGCTAAGGAAAAAAAAGAAAGGGAAAGAGAACAGAAGGGGGATCAAAAGGGCAAGCTGAGGTTGAGAGAAGGTAGCAATTAAGCACATTGGCTGGTGGAGGAGGAGGAGATGATGGTGGTGGTGAATTTGGGTGATGGGGATGGAGTGGGTGACAGACCCACGTGAATGGCCACCACCACCACCACCTCCCACGCCCTCATAGGCCCGAGTGGATGTCTTGGTTGGCTTCATATCAACGCTAACAGCCAAGATAACTCAACCACATGAGCAATAAAACCAACATACCCACAATCACATAACACCACCCCAAAAAGTGAAAAATGAAAGTTTGGAGAGGTTAACATCATTAACTCATTTGACAAAAGTGAGCCATTTTCTTGGTTGCCCACTAACCCTAACCTTTCCTCCCCTTTCTGATCTAATGCTATTCTCTTTCTCTCTCTCTCTCTCTCTCTCTCTCTTCTTTTGGGTGGGCACCAATACAGCCATTCTTTTTCTCTCTAATGCTAGTGGTTCTCTCTTTCTCTCTCTCTTGCAGTTATATGCTTCAACTTTTTTTGAGGGTTATACATGTTGACAGCTAAACAAGGGTAAAAGTTTTAGCATGGGGAGAGATGGACAAAGAAATTAACCAAGAAACCTCATCTCTCCTCCCTAACAACAACACCACCACCACCACCATTAAGGAAGACTCTCCAAGAAAACCGTTTACGCCGCCTCCTCCTGCTGCTGCTGCTCCTACTGGTGGTGGCAGCGATAGATTGAAAAGAGATGAGTGGAGTGAAGGAGCAGTTTCAAGCCTTCTTGAAGCCTATGAAACGAAATGGGTTCTCCGAAACCGAGCCAAGCTCAAGGGCCATGACTGGGAAGATGTTGCGCGCCATGTTTCATCGCGTGCCAATTGTACCAAGTCGCCCAAGACGCAGACACAGTGCAAGAACAAGATTGAGTCAATGAAGAAAAGGTATCGGTCAGAGTCTTCCACTGCTGATCCCTCATCATGGCCACTATACCCACGTCTCGACCTTTTGCTGCGTGGAAGTGGTCCATTACAAGTTTCTCCACCACCACCGACTCCGACTCCGGCGTCTCATCCGCCTCCGCCTAATGCTCCTTTAATGTTGCTAGAGCCATCCCCAGTAGCGGTGCAACCACCACCTCCACCTCCACTTCCACCTCCACCTCCGCAACTTGGAGTTGCTCAAAACTCGCATGGATCCAATGGTATTGATAGGGTGGCCAAGGTCAGTGCAGAATATAATTGTGCTTTTTCTCAATTCTGGTTGTAGCCATGAATGTTGTACCTGTTGCTTCATTCAATTTCAATTTTCTGGGGATTCCAGAGAAGGATTTTTTTTTTTTTTTTTTTTGGCGACTGGGAAAACCACAACCGGTACTGGCCCTTCCTGGCCTCCTCGTGGTCGTACATATCCATTCCTTCTCCAGTTCTAGAGCATTTGCTAGCTAGCTCCCGGTTGCCCGTCACAATTCGAGATCGTTTAGTGTTTTTTTCTTCATATATAGGACTCTTTAAAGTTGTGAGGACTGAGTCTTTTTCTGTTGCAAGAGTTCAAATTCACCATCTTCTAGTTTACGTTTTTCAGACATGTTTGCATCATGTAATCTATAAGATCAGTGTCAACTTTAAACCAATAATTGAATAGAATTCCATTCTCTGGGCAGAAAACTCCAAAAAAAAAAAAGAGGTCGTAGGGTCATTTATTGCTTGCAAATAATTCAGCCAGCTGATATTTGGAGGTACCTGAAGTTACAATTTAAGAGGCACCTTATAATATTTGCAATAGAAATATTACTGTGGAGTAAACACTAGGTAAATTCCAAGGATCCTTAGATAACTCATGTCGAACTGCTGTTTTTTTGGTAAATTTACTTGAATATATTCTAATTTCACGTTAACAGGAAGATGGAGCAGGAACCAAATTATCAGACCAAGAGTCGGACAAGAACCATATGGAAACAGACAGTAGCACACCAGCCCTTTATAGTGACAAGGACAAGTCAAGGTCCAAAAAGATGAAAATGAAAATGGAAAAGAAGAAAAAATCAAGAAGGAGGCCGGAGGAATCTGAGGTAGCCGAGAGCATACGATGGCTAGCAGAAGTAGTGGTGAGATCGGAACAAGCAAGGATGGAGACGATGAGGGAAATAGAGAGGATGAGAGTTGAAGCGGAGGCAAAGAGAGGAGAAATGGACCTCAAAAGAACAGAAATTCTTGCTAATACCCAGTTGGAGATCGCTAGGCTCTTTGCAGGAATTGGCAAAGGTGTTGATTCTTCATTGAGAATTGGCAGAAGTTGATGATTATTATGAGTAGAATCCCAACTATTTTATAAGTACGTAGTATAGATTATTATGGACTCGTGTATTAACACTGAAAGATCTGGAATTAAAAGAAGGGAACTCTTACTTGGAGATGAAAGGTCTTGAAGGAGATCATTTAACTACTTGTACTATTAGGATAAATGATTAAAGAAAATATCATAACGTAGGTAGCTAAAATAACATCTCTACCTAACTGTAATGTTCTCTTTCTTCAAGCAATGCAGTGTTGTTTACACATGCAAAATTCAGGTACCAAGCACATTAACATACATATTTCTTTAAAGTCATTATGTATATTATATGTGATACTCCATACTGAATGATAAGTGGTGTAAGAGATTATATATTTCTTGAGAATGAGAAGTTCTTACTCTTTATAACGAGTCCAATCTAACTTCAATTATATCATTGCATGCCTAGTCATTTTAATGTATAGATTCAGATGCAGCTCAGTTCCCCGCTGATGATAGTCATGTAGTTCAATGGACGTTATATATATAGGTTATTTTCTAGTATTATAAGATGTAATTTCTCTACCAATTGCTTCATCTTCTTATGCTTTGGGTTTGTGAAATATAAAGAACGTTTGAATCGAGACACGAGAGAGATTTCACACCATGCAAACCGCCACTACAGACCTGAATTTACATTGGAAGTAATTGGTTTAAGAAAAAGACATCGAAATAAATAGTGAAACTTAGCAAAACTTTTCTATATATGGACGTTTTTGCATGGATCATGAATATTAATATTGATTGGATTTTTCAATTACAGTGCTTAATTTTCTTTTGCTTTGGGGCCGGTTTTAATATGTAATTATAATTATAGGTTGGTTGGAATCAGGTTCAAACCGGTGCACTGACCGATATAATTATATATATATATATATTTTTATATATATTTAAGTAAAATGACGTGTCGTTTTATAGTTTGAGTGTAGAAAAAAAATTAACTGAAGTCTGAAACGGCTTCTTCTCTTCTTCTTCATTTCTGTTTCTCTCTCTCTCTCTCTCTCTCTACTACGGCAGCGGCGCATCTTCTCTCTAGCCCTCCAAGTCCAGTCTCTAACGGCAGCGACCAGCAAGTCCAGCCTCCAACGGCAGCAACCAGCAAGCCCAACCTCCAGCTATCCCTCTCCACCATTTCCAGTTTCGGCAAACGACGTCGTTCTTTCTCCCTCCCTCTCTTTCGCTCTCATATTCTTTATGCCTATTATTTTGTTGATTTTGTTGTGAATCAATCTTGTAATATTTGTTATAAGAATTTGTAGTTTTTTGTTGTGAATCTGTGTTTTTCTCTCCCTCATTTCTCTCTCTCTCTCATCGTGCCACTGACGACACTGGTGAACCGACCGCGGTTTTCTTCCCCTTCACCGGCTGGTTTCAGTCGAGATGTTGGTATTTTTAGCAAATCGGTACAGTTTTAGTTTTGGACCAAAACCGAACCGAGACCTTTAGTTTTCACCCTTACTTTTTCGGATGATTTATCTTAACGTTGATGAAACTAGATACCAAGATATAAAAATGAAAATAAAAATAAAAAAATAGTTAACGTGCCTAATTAATAATTATATGGCCAAATGAAACCTACTAATTAATAAGATCAGTACTTATCCTTAATTAATATATACGTACCAAGAATAAACTATTCTCGTGTGATCTTAACTAAAATGTAATTGAGAATTTCTCAAATAAAATGATTTAACTTTTCCTGAGGAAAATTTATTTTGCTTAGAGAAAAATGAAAAAAAAAACTATAATTATAATTTAGGGTTCTATATTTTCTTAAACCAAATGCATCGGACCTAAACATAGGATTTCATTAGTTGTCTGTTACAATTAATTGTGGAGAAAATCATACAAATTATTTTCCCCACGCGCCGATTGTAACTGATCTTTTCCTATTTGTCACTTTCTTTTTGGAAGAGAGTGTATGATAATTTCAAAGGAAAAAAGATGGAAAGAAAAATAAGAAGGATATCGCTATACATGGCGAGTGCGGAAAAATTTTAGTTCCCGAAAGGAATATGACTCCCTTAAGAGCCAAACAGAACGGCAATACCTCCTGCCGCCAGTGCTATAGATTGTGCTGTCCAAAATCCAAACCCAGAGTAAACCAAACCCCCTCCAAAACCCTCTCTCTCTCTCTCTCCAATCTAAAATGGCTCTGCTCCAAATCCACTCGCCACCACCTAGCACAACCATTCTCCCCCCAATCCTCTCGTTTCATTCCCCACCACCTCTTCACTCTTCTATTCCTTACTCCAATTTGAAATACCACCAACAAAATTCACTCCATTTCACTTCCTCAACTACCAAGAACACACCTTTCTCACTCTCAACACTCCCAAGAAAGTTGCTTTGCCAGCCCCCTCGCGGCAAGTATGTTAGAGAAGACTATCTTGTGGTATGTTTCCCACAAAATACTCCCATAGACTCTATCATAAGTTGTATGCATTCTTGTTCCCTTTTTATTTTATCCTTTTAACTCTTAAATTCACATTTGTTTCTGGTTGGATTTGAACTTTAAATTCTCGTCTTGTTTACTAGGAAACGTTGAATTGTAGAGAATTTATGGCGTCATAGATAATAAATTCTGGGTTTTTGTAATTTGCTATTTAGCTTAGATTTTTTTGGAAGCAAAGTTGGGTTCGAAAGTTTTTTTCTGCCTTTTTACAGTTTTATCTTGGTGTCGGAATTGCGCTTGAAGTTTAATTGCATTCATTTGTGGTTTTGTGTGAGCAGAAGAAGTTGTCTGCCGAGGAAGTTCAGGAGCTCGTAAAGGGGGAAAGAAGTGTACCCCTTATTATTGATTTCTACGCAACATGGTGTGGACCTTGTATTTTGATGGCTCAAGAACTCGAAATGGTATTGCTTTAAGGAATTCTTGTTGCAGCTCTAGTGCTATGCTTTCAATTTAAAATGATCGCATGCTTGACCCAAAAAGTCAATAAAGTGATCTAATATTAATTTCGATTCAAATTAGTTGAAACGTAGGTTCCCCCTTTACCCTCGACCATCATGAGGCTTTATGCATAGTTTTGACAGAGAAATCCTTTGTAAAATCTTAAGAGACTGTGCTCCTGCTTGGGGTTTGTTATAAGGAGGCAATGAGCAACATTCTACTAGTTGCTTGATTCTGGGGAATTGATGCTTTTGATATGCTTGGGTGATGTTTTGACTTGCTGGTCTACTTCATTCTTTGACAGTGGGTAATGGCAGTTGGTGGATTTCCAAATACACTCCTTTTGTAATTGACTTCTATTGAGCAAACAACAATATTTTAATGTCGTTAGATTTACCTTTTTTTTCATTGAAGTAGTTCGGAGCAGAGAATTTGTTTATCCAAATTCAAATACTTAGAGTGCTGTATCTCATGTGTGATCTGGTTTACATCCTTCATTTCAGTGTATAAATGATAAATAGGATACTTGACGGGAAGTGCTGATTATTAGCATTTCCAGAATTGTGTATGATGTTTGTCTGTTATGAATGTTTAGGATATATCTTCATTTTGAAACGATCGTAGTTTCTAATTTTTCACTTCGTAACTTATTTTGATTGACTTCATATTTTATCCTTTCTTGTTGCTTGTGTTATGGACCTTTTTCTTTTCTAGTTTAACGAACTTTAAGACTATATGCTTTGAAGAAGGATATAAAATTTTGTAGAATGGAGGGTTAAAAAGCCAAGAAGACCTTTCTAAGAAAGTTTAGAAGGTCGGGTGTTTATTTAAGCTTGGTGGTTGTTCAGATATCAAGCATTGATTTTTAATATATTGTTCCAGATTCCATGGAATGGACCACAAATTGGTAACTCCCACAATATCTGTCATATGTTTTGAGTAGCATACAGTTATTTTGGGATAGACAGTTGGCACTTGGCACTGGTATAATACAACTAAAATGATAGGCCACGTAAGTCTAAGCGAAACCAAAGCCGAACCCAAGTATCAAAGAGTGAGGCTTGAACATGCGCAGCATGCATGCAGCATAGGACTGTGTCAGAAAGCCGTAGTGATCAGTTAGAGAGTTTCAAGCTGCATGTTTACTTTTCTGTTGCATAATTTCCTTTTTCGTAGTGTTGCTGCACGTTTACTTTCAGTTGCATATTTCATTTCAGTTAGTACATGGAGTCCATTTCTATTATTTCATTTGTTAGGTGTCGGTTACTGGTAGTGGCCTTAGGATGTTCCTCTGTTTTCGGCAGACTCTGTTTTTTCAGTTTTATGAATATGGTCTACTATTTAAGCAGCTGGGGATTATCAATGAAAGATAGAGAAAATTCATTCAAATTGTGGTTCATTCTCGCCCTAAGAGAATTATTCCGTAGCATTCATTTTACCTCTTAGATTGGGACCTATCATAAAAAAGAGATCATCTTACCCCTTATATAGAATTTATATATTTCATCAGGAAAGTATTTTTGTTTTTTGCTCGCATGTCCCTTGACCTGTTTATGCTTCTCATATTAAATATCAGTTTTAGCAATTTCTTCATCATGCCATCTAAGTTCAAGTGATTGGATTGTGGATTTTCGTGAGTATAGATCTTAAGCAAGTCTTAATTATTTTCTGTAACTAAGAGCTGCATCGCACAAAAATAAGAATATGAAGTTTTTTATAGTAAATTCTTTATGAAGACTGACTGTATTTCATGCTTAATTATCAAACAGTCAATGCAAAATAAAAAGGTTATCGTTTTAACATAAGACAAGCACATGAATAACCTTTGCACTTGATATGTCACAGCTTGCTGTGGAGTATGAGAACAATGCCTTGATTGTCAAGGTTGATACAGATGATGAGTATGAGTTTTCACGTGACATGCAGGTAATCACTCGCCGAGACTTCTATTTGTTTACCTCTGCTAGTTGCCATTGTTGTCTATTTAGTTCATTATAGTTTTTTGTTGGCAATAGCTGTAGCTTTGGAAAATACATTCTAATGGAATCTAAAAGATGAGGTACACCTTGTAAAAAAGAAGAAGAAGAAGAAGAAGAATCAAATTACCCATTTGAGCTCCGTTTATCACAGGTACGGGGGCTGCCAACACTATTTTTTATCAGTCCAGATCCAAGTAAAGATGCAATCCGGACTGAAGGGCTTATTCCAATACAGATGATGCGGGATATAATCGACAACGAGATGTGAGACAGAGCGGGGGGAGTGAAACATTATTACACCAGCAGACAGATTTTGAGGGCCTTGGTTTTCGCAGTTGCTGATGACATACCTTCCCGTGGCTAAATTATGTTTTGTAATTTATGTAACTGGGATACTGCCTTTGGAGTCAACAATTTTTGTAGCTAATATGATGTGCAATAGAGGGATAATCACTGGTTTGAATGTTTAGATGCAGGAATATGCGTCTTAACTAGAAGGAACTCTCTTCCTGCCTAGCAAGCAGTAAGAAAACTGTTACTCACACAGGTCTCTTGAGGCCAGCGGTTTGGAAGTAATTTGAACCATCAAAGGCTGTACATGTGCTTTTTCTTTTCCCTGTTTGCCTACTATGACATGTCCAGTCTACTCTTCAATAAAGCATGTCTCGTGAGTTCCAACATGTGGCATGCCCTGCTAGTGCTAGGGCTTCCAGTTTATCATTTCGCCTGATTGTTATGCCATCAGGCCATAGGCCTTTGGCAATTAAAGTTTCTGTTAATAAATGACTTTTGCATGGTGATTACTTTTAATTATGTTTTAGTGTATATAATTTATCTTCTATCAAATATATTAATGGATGCATGATGCCATGTAGAGAGTATATATTGTGGCTCTGGTTTACTAGTTTGGGTACTAAGGATATTTCAGAATATTTTACTATTATTTATTATTTTATTATTATTTTTTACATATCTTTTATTATTATTTATTATTATTTAATATTCTATCGTTATTTTGTTATTATTATTCACAGAATACTTAAAAATAACTTAATGCAAGAAAATGCTTGCTCCCTCTGTGTTGGGTTATTACAGCTTAAAACCCATTTTAGAATTGCACTTTTTAGAAGCAAATTAAAACCCCAGTAATCTAATGATGAGAGAACGCATTCAAACTCAGTAAGGATTGTTCTATAGCCACCACTCATATGTCCCGCTTTCCCTTTCCGCTTAACATGGCATGCTACAGTGTATTTTTATTTTTAAGGGGAAAAAAAAACACAAACGGGATTTATTTCCTACGGATTCCTTCTTCAGAACAACCCACCCAAAATCCCCAACCTCCCAAATCTCGACACAGATCTCTTCCTCAAATCGAATAAGGTTTTGATCTATATGGCAGCGATGGGAAGATGTAGAAGCCGCATCTTGTAAGGGTTGGCAATGTGAAGACAGTCCATCCAAATTCACTACCAGTATTTATTGATACACTTGTTGATCAACATTTGGTGGAAGAGAGGATGAAAGTTAATTTGCAATGAAAAGAGTGATCCAACTGTGGGCTCTTCAATGAAAATAGTTAACCGAATCACGTTTTATAAAACAAAGCTGATAGTAATAAGGGGGAAGATGATAAAGAAGTGTCTGATGCAGATCTATAAAGAAGCAAAAGAAGCAAATCTATAAAGATCTTAACAGTGTTGAGATACAGGAGAGAAATCTAACGAAGAAATCATGTAAGCTTCGGAAGTCATGGGTCTGGGCATGAATTTAGAAGGAAAAGATTCAATATTTGCAATGATTATTTGCGCTTTATTATTCCACAGTCTGGGAAAATCAAATGTTTTGTATGCGAACCTTTTTCCTTTTCATGATTTGTTTCTCCATCAAGTCATATCGCATTATTGTACCTTTTCCTGGGGATAAACGAAACCAGCATTATCCATCCAAAACGCCTCAAATTAGGCTTGAAACTTTCTTTATTCAAATGTGGCCTACCGCTAGCCTATTCATTGGTAGTGATTATTTTGCTACACCCACCGAGTGTTGCACGAGACGGGTCCCGACAAAAGCAATATATATATATATATATATATATTTATATATTTTTTAATATCTTTGAACATTTTTAAAAAATCACAATATCTTTAAAAACTACTTCTTTAATCATTAAATAAAAATAAAAATTTGTTTATCGAGATGTTGGTGAGTAGCATTTTTGTGCTCGTTCCCCTGTATTTAGGTTCTACGAATCCAACATTATCCCTTGTTTCATCTACAGGGATTCAAAATTAGGCTTGAAAATTCTCTTTATTCATACGTAGCCTAATCTAGGCGGCCCCCCATGCATTGAGGCTGCTCAGTGTCTTTTCTCTGACAAACACAGCCTCAATGCCCACGAATTTAGCAACCAGAACCGAAAAAAAAAAAAGCATGGAACCCTGAAAGGTCTACACTGCATGTGCTTCCCATAGTTTACACAGAAACCTCGAAGTTCTTGCGGTATCTGATTTCCCATAGTTTACACATTAATAAATCTCAGGTGAAGATAGACAGTGATATCGATGATTACATGTTTATCAAATTGATGAGGCAATCACTGACTGTGTCGACAAATAATATCAAAGCCCCAACTTAGCAGCACCATTTCCTACATATATAAACAACCTCTTGGGAACCCCCATTGGGCAAAGTACAACAAACAAGCAAGAAAAATGAAAATATATATATATATATATATATATGTTAAAAACCATATTCAGATAGTTTTCTGGGTAAGTGACCAAAGGTCCAAAATAATCAGATGCTCTTCCTCTTCTGCAGTTACAACTCAGTTAACGAGAGTGAGAAGGACAAGAATGGGCTCAACATGGTCGACCGACACAATCTTGAGCACAAACAGAGTGAATGAATGAATGCAGCAGAGCAATCAGGGGAACGTAGAGATCAAACTTCCTAGACGATTTTATATATATGCACTCTTAAACACTGTATCAAACCGCGTAAACGGCGAAGTTACCGTCAGCCTTGGAGGGCGAGAAAGCCAAGAACATAAGGGCAGCCATTATCCCAACCGGAAAGAAGAGAAGTATCAATGGCGGAGGCGGAAGCGGCGGCAAAAACAGAGGAAGCACCACCATCAACGCCGCTAGAGCCGCCAGCAGCAGAATAGACCCTAAGCTGAAACACCTGACCATACTACGTTTCTCAACCTCGTCAAGTCTAAAACCATGTCCTTTGACACCCCAAAAGGTCAAAGCAGAAAGAAAGGTATAGGCTTTATTTCGGGGTTTAAGATTAAACAGATGGTTTTCGTTCGTTGGCTTTGTGCGTGGCTGAGTTGAGAGATATATATAGTGGGTGGGCGTGTGGGCTTTGAAGGAACTGCCTGGGAGTTGATGTGGTAGGTGTTTGATATTTTTTAACTTCTTAAATAATAACTTTTTAAGTAGAAATAATAGAATTATTATATTTATTTAAATAAAAATCTCTGTGATTATGATGGTTGATAACTTGATACTATACTTGATAGGATGCAATGAGTGTGCAGTGAATTGGAATTTGGAGCATGTGGACGGTGGTTGTTGTGATTTGTGAGCCATGAAATCTAGTTTTGAGTAATGGTCCGAATCCGGACAGAATCAGAGCACCAGATCCAAATATATTCAGCAGATACGTTTTCGAAGTTCTACTCTAAATTTAGAAAAATTTTACTGTCTTCACACGTCACACTAGACATAATTTTTTTAATTTTTTTCATACTAAATAATGATGTAAGCCCTATAAATGATGAATAAAAAAATTTAATTAATTTATAAACAATAAAATAAAAAACAAATTCAAAAAATAACAATAATAAATATAGTGTATAATGTATAGGATGATAAATAACACAAGTTCTTATATTTATGTTTTTTTTTTCAAGCAAGCAAGCATTTTATGATGAGCATTTTGTTTATCTGGACTAGTTAAATGAGATTTTCACGATCACTTTATCTTGATTCTTAGTTAAGAAAGCGGAAACATAATGAAATTGCAATTAGAAGATTGATCGATTTATCGGTAGACGATCGTCACTAGTTGTGGAGGCCCGTGTAGCTCACGTGTCGAAAGAAGGTAAAAGTCATATCTAAGAGATTTGAAAACATTGACCCCCATGGTGTTGCGCGTGGCTACAGCAGACTCATCATGGCGAGGCGGCACGTGAGGAGGCTCACTCTCAATGTGAGCTTGGTCTGTGTTTTGTACCCTTCGATAGATCAACAGTTGGAAAATTTAGTGGTGGAATGCGTGACGGTTGTAAGAGATCGATAGATAGCAAATCAGCGTAACGTGGTGCTATGGACAAAAAACTAAAAAAAAATAGACAAAAAAAAGGTTGCATCGAAGAGAGATAGAATTCACACCGCCCACTATTCCTAAATTTATGCTTGAGATGCTTAATTAAATATTATAAGGAAAATGCTAAGCATTCCGCTCACAGCTCATGCTGGGAACTACCGCTTGTATTGTTTTTATTTTTTGTTTTATTTTGTTTATTTTTATTTTTACTTTATGATTAATGAAGTATTTTTTCATGATGTTATAATTTTTTAAAAATATATATATTTAAAAGTGTTAAAAAAATACATGTAAAAAAAGCAAAAAAAAAAAAAAACACATGAAAATAACTAGCAGAAATAAGAAAAATAATACTCTTACAGCTCGATGTTATTATTGAAATTTTTTATTTTATTTTTTAATTATTATTTTTACTTAGTAATTAAAAAAATATATTTTGAATAATATTATTATTTTTTATTTTTTAAAAAAATATTTTAAAATATAAAAAAATATATGTAAAAAATTAAAAAAGATAAAAATTATATCTAACGATAGCTCCCGCAGTGCACATGTTATAAATCGGTTTTGATAAATTATATAATTTATTTGATAGCATTAAATATAGGATTGACGTTCTTTCCAATGCTCCTGCGACATCTAGTAATCAACACCAATTTAAGAATTCCAAATTTGTTTAAATTTTTTTAGAACCTAAAGAATAATTTAGCATGATAAATTTTAAGTAATCAACACCAAACTAGTGGCTTGATGATGATAATGTGTATCTTTTTCTTCTCAATCAACAATATTTGGTTTTGGGTATTGAACTAATTAAGGTTAAGCATCGCTTTCATGCATTTATTTTCTTAGAAAAACAAAACAAACTTATCAAACTTTCATTCTCTTTATTTGCATCACAAGCGATCAATTTCAATATCACAAAACTTATACAATTTAAACTCATATATAATATTATGCAATCGTCGCATAATCGTTTTGAAAAAAATAAATAAAATATAAAATCTACATAAAAGCCAACCATATTATTGAACGCATTAAAATTTAGGAGTGAGCAGCAGTGCCCCATACCTCGCTATCCTGCTCCCGTCTACCCTGGCCTGCATGGAGAAGGCCTAGCGGGGGCCGGATGACTCCAGTGGGGTCCCGTCCCGTCCCGTCCCGCCCCACCCCCCGCTCCGCTCTCATATATAATTTTTTTGTATAAATATATTGTATATAGATATATATATATATATAATTTATTAAATACTTAAAATTGTATTCAAGTCATTGGATTGTCTTGGTCTCATAGGTCAATTTTTATATAGGAGGTTAACATAATACAATAGTCATATTTCAGTAATGTAGGACTTAAATCTAACTCTAATAAATTTAAATTATTTTTATATTTATAAATTTAAATTATATTATAATTTAAGTTTAAAAAAATATTTTAGGACCAAAACAATTTTTTTTAGATCCAATATGTTGATCTAACCGGGAGGCGCAACATATTTCATTTCATTTTCATTTTCATTTTCTTTTGTTCCTTCTCTTTGAGACGTTTGTTTGACTTCAAATAGTAGTTTCCTCGTACGTCTCTCTCTTTTGATTCAATTAATTCGACGCAAGCCGAAAGGGTAAAAATTAAAGGAAAAATATTTGCATCAGCCTCACATTAGCACACACTCAACCAATTGAGTGTAAAAAAATAATAATAATAATAATGTGAAGTGTGTGCTTATGTAGGGCTGATGCATAGCATTTCCCAAAATTAAAATCTAAATTCATCTGCAAATATGGTTCCTTAAAGTCAACACATAAATCGGCTACAAAAGTCCAAACTGCATGCCTTCTTTGTTTTCACATCGCCTCCAAGAAAGTTAACGATTTCAGACGTGGCAATTCTGTCACGCCCAAAACGAGTTGGGATTTAGACTAATTACATTCATAATTCAAATCACACGTGACTAATCTCTATGCATGGTTTAGTCAATTGTGTTAACTTACACGACTTAAGAAGACGTTTAGATTTAAAGATGATTTAAGATAAATTATGAATAATAATAAAATAAATTATAAATAATAGTAAAATTTGTGAGTTAAAATTAATGAATAATAATAAATAGTAGTAAGATGAGTTGAGATGATAGTTAGCAACCTTCGAGCAAATAAAAATAAAATAAGAAAAATGATAGTTAGTGAGTGTGCAAGTGTTGTACAATCACTTTAAAAAAAATAAATAAATATGAAACTCACATAAAAAAAAATTTAATAGTGAATCTTAATTTTTTTCGAATCGAACTAGTACACTCCACAACTGTATATAGCAGTACTCTATTTTACTATGTAAAGTGTGGTATTTTCTTCAATATTGAATCATTCTTATTTTTTTTTTTAAAAATATGCAGGTTGGTGATAATCAACTGATGAATTGTTGGAAATTAATCTTGTTTGGTTACATAGTTTAGATGAAATGAGATAATTTATTGAAAGTTAAATAAAATAGTATTAGAATATAATTTGTTAATATAATTTTTATTTTAAAATTTATAAAAATTAAATTATTTATTATATTTTATATATAAATTTAAAAAAATTATAATAATAAAATAAAATAAAATATTTGTGTATCCAAGCAGAAACCAAATCTTTTGCTTGCATGAGAATGAAGAGAGGGGGTGGGGGGCATGGGCATTGTCAAAAGAGAAGAAGAGAAACAAAGCAATAAATAAATAAAAAGAAAGAGATTAAAAAAATGGTGTCGAAACCCGAGAATGGAGGGGGTGGGGTTTTTCTTGCCAAAATCATGGAAGGGAAGGCTGAAAGCACAGAAGATTTTGTGGTATCTTTGGGAAACGACGGCAAGCTTCAGCGGTCTCAGTTCAATGCATTATTATCTCAATCTGTTTTTTAGTTTAGTTTAGTTTTGTTTTTGCTTTTAAATTCAAAGCTGAAAGCTGGCGCGTCGTCAGAGACATACGTTTAGATATGATGAATGATGATGAAGATGATCGATGATGATGTTCAAAATCCTTACCTTTTTTTCTTTCTTTTCTTTGCTTTGCATTTTCTGTGCAGAGAAGAGAAGAATATGCAAGTTGGTACATTTGCACTCCCACTTTTGGTCTCATGCAATGTATCTTCAGCTTCGCCTCTTCCACCCGCGTTCCTCTTTTTACTCAACAAAACAGTCTACTTATTTTATTAACTTTATGTAATTTAAAAAACATATTAAATTAAATCACGCTATTTTAATATAAATTATTTTTATATACTTTTTGAGTTTTATTTTTTTTAAAGTTTTGTTTAGATGTTGAGTTGAGATGATAAAATATTATTATTATTTTAAAATTTTAAAATATTTATTATATTTTATATTAAAATTTAAAAAAATTATAATAATAAATTGAGTGAATTTGAAGATACAAACGTACCCGGCTCTGTCTTTGGTGATACTTAGGTACGTTGTAAAGTTCAAAGGAGATTGTCAATCGTGATCAGACACACAATCAAGATTTTTGGGTTTGGTCACGTTGGAATTTGGTTCGAGTATCTTTGATTCAAAATCTTATATTGGAGTGTGGGCTTTGTTTGACCTAAACAGTGGCTTCAACGAAACTCCTTCCATATGAGAATTTAATTTTTCGTAATAATGTTACAAATCATAATTTCATCTTTACAGAATGGTACCATTTTTAACATTATTAAATTATTATTTACGCATTAAAAAAAATAAAAAAATTGATAGATAATATCACTTTATCACAATAATTCTACTATATACAGACGATTTGGTGTACGAATTTGCGCACCCCAGTTGATTAAGGGCAGATTTAGAAGGTGGGATGAGATATAAAATTCTTATCTCATCTTATCATTACATATTTTTCAAATTTTCATATAAAATATTAATAAACAATTCAACTTTTTCAAATCTCAATACAATAATAATATTAAAACATAATATTTTAAACACTAAAATAAAACATAAAATTTTCCCTCAAGATCTACCCTAAATGCATTGTTTTATTAAAAAAACTCAGAAAAAAACACAAAAATAAGAAAGACAAAAGGAATCTGCTCTCTCGTTACTCCCCACGCCAAACTTCACTCTCATTCATCTCCCAAGCGTTCAACTACTCTCTTTCCACAAGCACAACAGCAGCAACCTCACGTCTATGAGGAATAATTCCAGAAAGTCATCCAAAAAATAAAACGAAAAAATTAAAAAATAATTTCAGAAAGTCATTCATGAAAACAACCTAAAGTCTGAATAATTTCATAAAGTCATCCCTCCCTTTATCACCCATGGAACTTTTGTTGTGTTTGCCACCATAGCCGAAGAAACAATGCCCTCTAAATTGACTCTCTGACCCAATGCTCATTTCCAAAATGTCGACCACATGTTTGTAAAAAGACTCATAACCTTCTCAGATTTGCTATCTTAGTTTCACTCTTTTTGTTCGTGGTTTTGGGATTACGGGTTGTAATAATCTGATCAACAATGCCACTCTCGTTTCCGAAATCCCATCAACACTAAACCCCACCATTCCTCCTCTGCTCACGTCATTTCTTCTTCTTGTATAAGTAAAGTAAACCCAAATCATACAACAAGAAACTAATATTTGTTCAAAAAACAAAACCCAAAAGGGGAAAAAAAATCATAATAATAATAATAAAAATGTGAAAGTCAAATACAAAATAGATATTTTCCAGTTTCTGTGTTTCAAATCACGCTTTCCATTTTTTGGGTCTGTAAATTTCTAAGTTTTAATCCAAAGACGAACTAGGGTTTAAGTGGCAAAGTTTATAGAAGTTTGCAAGAAGCGTGTTGGAATGGAAGAGAAGAGAATTAGGGAATGCTACAAGATGTGTTTCAGTCAATTGGAGAAGAAGAGAATGGAAGGTTCGACTATGGGGGAATGGGAGAGAAGGCGTGAAAGTTCACTCAAAGATTAGTCTCACACCAAAATGCAAAAACGCAACGTTTTTGTTTTGCGAGGTCACATTTCGTATGTAAGGGTGCGCCAAAATGCTTGCATTTAACTTTCCCTTGTCCCAATTGATGAGAATGTGATATAAACATGAATTCCTTATTAGGTATTATTATTGAGTGTTATAATGATGCTAAAAACTTTCATTATTACATTGATTAATCTTTTGAAGATAAACACATATATGACTTGAACTTTCCTCTGATTTTTGTTGTAAAGAAAAATACTAATTAAAATTTCTGAATTTTTTCCTGAACGTGTGATTTTCACTTTTCAGCACATTGAAAAGGTGTTATCTGAACTAAAAAAAAGTTAGGTAAGATATTGAGAAAACTTGGTTGGTTCGTGTTTGTAAGAGTGGTTGGATTTAAGAGCTAGATGGTTGAAAAGAAAAATGTTTAAGACATGTTCAAGGTGGAGAGAGACGTTTGTTTTAGTAAATTAGATAAAAGAAAATTTTTAAACATAAGCCTCATAATCCTGCAAATCATTTAAAAATATATAATTTTATCTTCATATTTCATAAAATATAAAATATAAATATAAAGATAAAAAAATAAATTTAAATATTTTTTAAGTAATGTGCAGAGTATGAGACTTCTGTATAGCACGACTTTAGATAAAATAAATTGAGTTAAATTTTAAAAGTTAAATAAAATATTATTAGAAAATATTTTTTTAATATTATTTTTATTTTAAAATTTAAAAAAGTTGAATTTTTTATCTTATTTTGTATAAAAATTTAAAAAAATTGTAATAATTAGATGAAATGAGAAATTTTGTAAAAGTGAATGAAGAAAATATTTCGGGTACGTTTGGAACTTAAAATCATCTCAACTCATCATTACAATTTTTTTAAATTTCAATACAAAATATAATAAATAATTGAACTTTTTAAATTCTAAAATAATAATAATATTAAAAAATAATATTCTAATAATATTTTATCATCTCAATTCAGTTCATCTTTACCCTTTTGAGGAGAAAAGATTTCAAATTTCATTTAAGAAAAAAATATATCTACACACGTACACATGGGAGAATGTGAAGAACACAACTGGAGAGGAGACTCTCAGAGAAGATAAGTGGAGAGAGGCGGCCAACGACCAGTCCCACTCCTGCACTAGGTTACAATTCTGCTACAGGTACCTGTCTTCGGGTACCCGTAGCGGAATCGCTGACGTGGCATTATATTAAAAAAAAAAAAAAGAAAGGCGGATAGGCCTCGTTTCAGAGCGCCATTTGATTTGAGAAACCATTTTTGCGAGCTGTGGGTTCATCGTTCTCCATCTGGATCCGAAACCATTTTGCGCTGAAAGGGAAAATCCGTTCGTCGATCTTCATCGCGTTCAAGTGAGTGCAGTCGGACCCAGAAACCATCTTCTGCTCTGAGAAAAAGAAAAGCAGGTTCGTCTTCTTCGTCGTGTTGGACCTCTGGTTTCTGGTTTTTTTTTTTTTTTCTTCATCTTTGGCATCACCGACTCCATCACCGTCAACTGGAACTGGTATTCCTCTTGGGTGTCTGAAGAAACGACACCCAATGATGCACAGTGGGTATGGGCTTGCTCTGTCCAAGAAATGGTAGTCTAAACAGCAGCTGATCTTCTTCTTTCTTTTTATCATAAATAAATAGAACACCTACGGAGATTGAATGTAATGTGGGTATTTGTTATAAATTTTTTTGTCACATTCCTGGATATGGGTTTTCATATTCATTATTTTTTTGTAGTAGATGTGTTTGTTGTTATGCCATGCTTATGGACGCACAGCCATTAACTTCTTCCTTTTGTCTGGTTAAGTCTTGTATGATTATTGGTCCTTAGCTTTAATGCTGTAGAATTTAAAGGGACGCAATTCATATTCTAAGTTCACAATGTAATCCGATCACACAGCCATCAATCATATATTTTGATGAAGCTTGTGTTTTAGTGTTTAGTTTTGTGCTATTTCGAAGAACGGATTATGTATCAAACGAAAACTTTAGAAAAGGAGTGGGTGATGAAATAGACGTCCTTTTTAGTTTCAGAAGCCTTTCCGCAATGAGATTTTGTATTTGTTTTTTTATCATATTTGGGTGCAGGACTTTTGATTTGCATCCACTGGATTAAGATCGCTATCATATACTAACTAGGGGAGGTCGGGAGGTCGTCTTCGGGTTTGAAACGGCTTTGTCGCCTCGATGGTCTTGCCAATTTGAACGAGCGTGAAGGATTATTAAAATGAAACCGCACCGTTTTAATAATCCCACGTGGACTCCCGGGTACGCGGTGGGTACCCCCCGTGTACAAGTAGCATTTTTGTTCTTCAAATAAAGCCATGCAATCTCTCGTGGGTCCAAGTTGTGCACTCCGAGCTCACCTTCAACTGACGAAGCCTAATTTCCTCGGAACTAAAAAATAAAATAAATAAATAAATAAATAAAAATATAATTAATATAGCTTCTGCCATAATAAGTACAAGTGCTTAGAAAACATAAAAAAATAAAGTACAAATGAGATGCAAATGAGATATACATTGTTGTCAACTCGTATAAAAAAATCCTCTTGGCTTTAGCCAGTAAATGTCGATGCTCAACAAAGAGCTCTCGAGAGTAGGAAGATGAGCTTTGGTAGTTCTTTTTTCCTTTCTATAACTATAGAAAAGACTGTTTTAACGGATGATGAGGCACATAAAACGCCAAGCTTGCAAATGAAAGTGTTATGCATATCAATAGACATCATCGAGAGGAGCCATCCGGAGGCCAAAACTTAATCTAAGGTGACTCACTAAAATTTTAGATGCCCTCTGGATTAAAACATGTCAGAGAGGTAAATTCATAAGAGAAAACAAGCTAGAAAAATAGTATCTTGATTCTTGGTAAACGCAATTCGGTTGCTTTATATTGGTCTGTTACTTCACTGACCAATCAAAATAAAAGTGCCCCCAAAATAACTCTCTGGTACTTGCTTGCGCGCATCTGGCCGGCCTTGTTGGCTGTTTCTTCATGCACTGCACACCCCAGGAAGTAGTCAATGTTCCCCAGAAATGTCCTCCCCTGCAGTCATCATTCTCTCTGCATACCATTTGGAGAAGCCATTCTCCAGGGCATCCCTCATCCATGAATGCCGACAACTATCCACTGCCTCTGGTACAGTCAACCAAGTTCTCTTTCGGGTGTTCATCTCAGGCCATGACTCAAGCTCCTCCTTAACGAACAAAGCAAACATTGCAGCTTTACATAGACCTTCTGGACAAAACTCGTCCTGATGGGTTTTACTCTTAAATTGATGATACCCCAGGAAATCCTGAAACCAAGAAATATTAATAGCAGTTGGTTTGGTTTGGTCAGTCCATATGAGAAGACAGGAGCAGCTGGAGAAATCTAACCCCAACTCACACTCAGCAATAATGTGATGGCATGTGATCTTAGCAGTAGAGATAATCGGCTAAAAAAGAAAGGATGCAGAGAACGTGCCACATGCATATATTATAATGATACCCGAAATATTGAACCATATATCCTAAATAATGAACAATAGAAAAACGTATCTTATGTTTTCCCTTTCTCATTCGAGCTACAACTATCATGACTAACAAGACACATTCACACAAAAAAAATACAGAAATACATTGTTTCTCCAAAAGCATCTAAAGTTCAAGGTATCATAATTGCTTGAGTTATATAAAATTTTAAAATTTCATAAACTTCAAGACTTTTGCCAATAAAAAAAAAAAATTATAAACTTCAATCAAAAAGATCAGGAGGGTTCATAACACTATCACAAGTTCATTTTTTCTTTTTTTAAAACAGTGACCACATATGGTCTATGAGGAAAACTTCACCATTAGCTCCCCCCGAACTCCAGCCTCTTCAATAGCTTCCCTTACTGCAGCCTCCTGAACAGTTTCATCATTCTCCCAGCCTCCCTGTCAATGATAAGAATAATTGAAGAACTCAAACTTGCCAGCAACCATACGAATATAATATTGAAAATGCGACCGGTGCTGCACAATTTCACAACTTATTACCTTTGGAAACAAAAGACCTGGTCCACTTGTTGAGTTAATCATAAGAACCTCGACAATCTTCCCAATATTGGCATCTTCACTCCCTTCTGAATTTCTATGCCTAAATGGAATACACCTGTAAAAACTCTCTCAAGTCAGCTTCTGTAGCAAATATAACAGCAATCTTTTACCACCATCCCTAAAGGATAATGGCCAGCAGTATGAATCAATAAAGCTTTGTTTTAGATTTTAAGAAGTAATTTCTCAATCAGACCAAGCCCTATCATGGAACAATATACCTCACTACCAGAAGCTCAGTCCCAAAAAAGATGGCACTGATACATAGGCATCTCTCATATATCGTGAGAGATGACTCTGAACAACTACAAGGTGTTCAGTACATCTCAAAGTCCTTTCCAAATTCATTTGAGCTAGCAGGGAAAAAACAGAGAAAATAAAAACTACACATCTTGACAAAATAAACATCAAAATTACAAATATCTGCTTGTTAAAGCAGATATAAAAATTCTGTAACAGAAATTAGGCTGAAAACACTTTCTCGTCATCAGGAGAATCCTTACTAATCACTTCCCTTTTGCTTGAGGATTTTCTTAGTGCCCCAACTCTTCATGATCAAGTACAAACAACAGTGGTGGCGCACCCTTGGCACGATATATCAAAGGGTCAATCAAGCATTATACAAAAATATTATCAAGTTTCCTTCACACCAAAGCAACCCCAACTAAGAGGAACCCATCTTATATCGGCCACAAATCAAGTTTCCTTAATTTGTTTCTAGTTTTAGGTTGTGAACCCTACTCGACACCTTGCTTAATTTGTTTGCTCTGGTTAGAGTTATCAGAGATAATAAGGACCTTAACTAATTTATCAAAATAACTTATCAAGATATACACAATAAGACTGAGAGGACACACACAATCTAATAATCCACCAAGCATCTCACCTTGCTTAATCTGACTTGTTCATACGATAGAACAACCATTGGAGTAACTTGCTCCGTCCAAGTTCAGATATTTTGGTCTGTTACATGCTCTACCAAGTGAGTCACTGCAACTTCTCACGGTACCATAGATTCCAATAGCAAAGACCAAAAAAAAGGGCAGAATGGCTGATGCACTGACACATAAGCAGTAAACATATTTGCAACTAAACAATTGCCTAATGTGTTGTCTGCCTAGAGGGATCTTTAAACGATCTATTTATGCATAATACAACGCAAACCAATCCCATGATGACCAAGACCACCAATAGAACGTGATTTGGGCACATCTAATATAGGCCCCGTTTGGATATAGAAACAATTTCATCTTATCTTATCTCATCTCATCATTATAACTTTCCCAAATTTTCACTTTCCCAAATTTCCACACAAAATATAATAAACAATTTAACTTTTTCAAATCTCAATTCATTTTTTCAAATCCCAAAACAATAATAATATTAAAAAATAATATTCTAACAATATGTTTTTCAACTTTCATCTAAAACCATCTCATCTCATCTTTGAATCCAAACCAGCCCTAAACTTTTTCAAATTCCCACACAAAATATATAAACAATTCAACTTTTTCAAATCTCAAAATAATAATAATATTAAAAAATCATATTTTAACAATATTTTATTCAACTGATCTAAAACCATCTCATCTCATCTCATTTCATCTCACTATCCAAACCAGTACATAGTCTAATAATTCTAGTGCAGCATCCATCGTGTGCAAACAGAATTGCCCACTAAAACACCCATTTGCACCATTATTAAGGCATAAAACTCCTACGGCCACCATTATCTACAATTCAACAGCTTTCTATAATTTGCTTAACACAGCCCCTGTTTACAAACCTGTCCTAACAAAGCATGACCTCACATTGATGAAAATCACTTTATAAGGCTAACCGTGCACTTTTATATTCCTGTTTGCACCCCCATTATGATTAACTTTATTTGTTGCACCAGTAATGGAAAAATTCATAATGCTCCTACGCTTTATGAAAACACGCAGGTCTCTCTCAAAAAACGTACCACTAAAATAAATTGTTAGAATTGCCATACCGAACAACCCCTAAGCTCAAATTTGATGAACCCAAAGTTCTCCATTTCTTCACCGACAAAATGGCAACGATTTAGTTTAATCCAAATCACGTATGCTTCCCAAACCCCACATCTAGTTGAACTCTAACTGGGAGCAAAAGGAATTTTCCTGTACCTTAAACAAAACAACCATACACCCTCTTTTCCCCACCAAACCCACCATTAAAAAAAGCAAAAGAAACGAAATATCAAATACCTAGTCAGTGGTCACCACAGAAAAATTAAGAGGAATTAGCAAGTGACTAACAACATTACCATGAAGTCAAAAGAACTAATTGCCAATACCCGTTTAATCGAACCACTAACTTCGAACACATTGCCCCATCTGAAAATGACCACACAAACACACGGAGAGAAAAAAGAACCCCAATTGCCACTCCGTCACATCAATCAACATCAACACATTCAAACAAATACAAAATTCAAAAATAAAAACTCAAATAAACGTAGATATGGTGACGGAGAGAGACAGAGAGAGAGAGAAAGAAAGGAAACGGTAATGTACCCGGCAACTAGGCGACAACCGGCCTCGTACCGTTGCTGATGCCTACCAGTGCGGGCCACCAAATCACACATACTACGCCAAAATATAAATTAATTTTTTCTCCTTTTTTTTCTTTCGTACTTGTTGATTCTCTCCTTTTCCTCTCAACGACAACCCTTCGTTTTTTTTCTCTCTTAATCAACAAAACCGAAAAACTCTCGCGATAGTCATGCCCTCGCCGGATAAAAATCCCATTGCTCGGTTTTCTGATTACGATGGCGGTGATCAATGCGGGGTCGCATTGCTCGGTGGCCGTGGACCAGTTGTTAGGGTTTGGGATTAATTGCAGAGAAAAAATGTAAGAGAAAGAAATGGTGTGGAGTGGTGTGGTGAAGCGCAATTAGAGCGGATGAGACGGTGCGACGGTGGCGTGGTCAAAGAGTCACGTGGGTGCGTGATTTGAAACGTCGATTGTGCGGAGTCCACGTCGGGATTCGAGATGTAATCAGGTGCTGTCATAAGTAGCGTATGTATGTTGGGAGATCCAATCAGATGGCGGATTTGAAAGGATGATAAGGAGGGTAAACAGAGTTGATTGGATGGAACATCTAGAAGCAGGTAATATTGGCTGTATCTGATTTGAGATAGGTGGGCGAAGTCAGAGGATGGTGGTGATCCAAGGAGAAAGATCCGGTGTGGTCCCATTTGGATCCTAAACTGCAAAAATATTTTTACTTTTTCGTTAGGATACTCTGCATTCCCCTACTCCTGTGCACCATCGTCGCAACCACTACCATTATGATCATAAAGTTCATCTTTCAAATAAACATTTAAAAATTTTGTTATATACATCAATTTTTTATATTTTTTATACGCTTTGATCAAAATAATTATTTTATATTAAAAAAAATAATTTAATTAATTACATTAATAAAATATATAAAAATCACTGCACGTAAAATTTGTGAATAATTAATATTGCGAAAGACTCCAATGAAATGGGCATTATTTGGAGGTGGGCTTTACACTCCTCTCTTTTTTAGTTTGTTTGCTTTTTTTTATTTTTTATTTTTATATGAATCTTAGCATGGCTACTGGAAGTTTGCTGAAGGAGGATCAAGATTGTCTACTCAGCTTTCCATTGGCATCAATTGCATATATGCTCCCACACTTCCATGGCTGTAGCCTGACCACCCAAATCTTGGCTGTTTCATAGGGTTTAACCCTGACCCTTTCGTTCAACCATGAGCCTGTCCGCTCTTTCAAGATGGGTGCTCCCTACAAAACCCACCATAAGTGGTTCCATTCCATCCATCTCCTTCATATCCGATTCCTTGCACTACAACAACACTACCTGGCCTAGCTAATGGATTTCTAATTACTTGCATGAACTCTCAATCTTACCCACTCTCCCCCTTCAAACATTTGCTCAATGTCTAGATCTGCGGGATTCACTTACTGAAAAACCAAATAAAGCCACCCTCACTTCCTCATCTGCATGGACACGAGTCATAATTCCTCGTGTTTGTGTAATGAGTATTTAACCTTCCTACACGGAAACAACAAGCCAGCTCTAGATAACCAGGCTCTAGTGCACTACGCTCAACATCTAAACTTCATTTTCCAATACTGTACCAGTCATAAAATGGTTGGTTTAGATATACTAAATCAAACTATCTCATTTCATATAATCATTACAATTTTTTCTAATTTTTATATAAAATATAATAAATAATTTAATTTTTTTTAAGTTTTAAATAAAAATAATGTTATAATAATATTTTATTTAATTTTTAACAAAACATCTTATCTAAACTATATAACCAAACGAGAAATTATGTAGCTTGGTTTTGAACGTACCCAATCACCAACGTCGAAACCAAAAAGTCTCTTCATCTCTAGGAGATCGAAACTCTCCACAAGCTTTGTTGGCGACCCACTCTCACCTACTAGTATGTTATAGGGCTGCTACATGCATGGTGGGTTTTTTCCCCGCCTCGGTGCCGGGCCCCCCCCCTCCCGTCTAGGCCAATACATTGCATCTTAAAAAAAAATTTTGGTCTAAAAATATAATTTTGGACTCAAATTATGATATAATTAAAATTTATAAATACAACAAGAATTTAAACTTATTAAAGTTATATTTTGGATTAAGTCTTACATTGCTTAAGTATGATTATTGTATTGCCTTGACCTCCTATATAAAAATTAGTCTAGGAGGCCAAGACAATTCAATAACTTAAATACAATTTCAAGCTTTTAATAAAAAAAAAATATATTTTTTATATATGTGGAGTGGAGAGGAGGGCAGAGCGGACGGGGGTTACATGATACGATGGGGGGTTACATGTAACTGACATGAAATTGACATGAAGATGACAATTGGCCTAGACTATGTTACCAACATCTTGATCATTGACTAGCGAGTCATGATAAGCAAGGAGTTGGAAAGCAATAGGAACTGATGTGAATAACTCACCTAAGCATTAAATATAGAGTTACATGATAAGTAGGGTTGTGTAAAAAGTCCAATGGGCCGATTAACCCGTCCTACAAGATTGGATCTAACCCGATAGAGTCAGGTTGAAACCAATAGTCGGTTTCGATATTGTCGGATCCGATGAATGTCGGGCCATAATTTGCAACCCGTCTATTTAACTTCTCTTTCACTTCTACACGAACCCTAGCCCCTGCGTCTTTTCCTTCCTTGTTCATGCTCTGTTCCCCTTCTGCATGACTTGGTTTTGGATCTACGGAGCAAGCCAGTGAGATGGCATCGCAACCTTCCTTGAATATTATTGTCTTCTTCTTCGTCATCCTTTGGTCTCCGTTATAGACAAATCCATTTCTCCATTTTTGTCATCGTTCCAGTGCATCGATTGCCCACCGAGAGTATTGAACGAAGTATTTGCTCCGGTTGGAATAAACAGAGCCACTGCAGAGTGAAGGAGCGACGGAACCTGGCGTTGGGCACAGAGCAGAGAGATGCGGCACGCGGTGGTGCGGAGTAGAAGTCATCGGTCTGAGACGTGACTTGCGGCTATGTTTTCGTGGGATGATGTGGTGGCCAGCGTCGACAATCACAAAGGAAAAGTGGTCAACAGAGAGAGAGGAAAAACATATTTTTTTTTTGGGTTTTCCTTCGTTCTTCTTCCGCAAGTGGCTTTTCCATTTTGCCAGTATTTTTTGGGTTTTTCTTAAATTTGAGAATGATTGTAGATCTAAGATTCAGATCATGGAGAGATTTTGTATATCGACGTATAGAAGCAATTTTTTTCCCCCCGGGTCGTACGGGTTCGACCCGACTTTATTTTGTCAAGTCGGATCGGGTCGGTTTGGCATCTTAAATGGTTGCGTTCGGATCGAGTCGGGCACAAACCCAGTTATACCTGGTCGGGTTGCAGCCCTAATGATAAGTATCCTTACATTCAAAGCGCCATCCACGTCAATTCTCACGACCTTTCCAACAGCAGCGGGATTTCATTTGACCATCAAAGTCGAGGCTGAGTTACAGACAACATCAAGACATCGCGTGAATCTTTTCCTACTTCAAAAGGAGTAACCTTTCCCATATCTGTCACGGAGCAACAAAAAGGCTTGCTCCTGTGGCAAGAAGGCAACACCCATATCACATCCTCCTCCAAGCTATGAATTACCCGAATGTCATTTTTTCATATGTCTTCCCACCCATATTTCGGAGAGGGTAGCAAAGCTTTCACTCTAACCCAATCACCAACCTGTTCATGGTAGAAATGATGATATTTACATCGGGAAAAAATCAATTGTCATCTATCTTGAATATTTAAATTATACAAATTAAAAGAATGAGAAGTGAGATATTACTTTTTTTTCCAAGGATCATCCTACATGGTATTGGTCGATTTGGGTGCGATCTAGATAATGAGATGAGATTAGATATTGATTTTAAATGAAAGTTAAAAGTTAAAAAAAATATTATTAGAATATTATTTTTTTATATTATTATTATTTTAAGATTTGAAAAAATTGAATTATTTTAAGATTTGAAAAAATTGAATTATTTATTATATTTTGTATTGAAATTTAAAAAAGT
Organism: Juglans regia; assembly: GCF_001411555.2. Taxonomy (NCBI): domain Eukaryota; kingdom Viridiplantae; phylum Streptophyta; class Magnoliopsida; order Fagales; family Juglandaceae; genus Juglans; species Juglans regia. Next base: position 1,364,918 of record NC_049914.1, read on the forward strand.
TGTGATAATGATATAAAATGAAATGAAATACTTTTACTATCCAAACGGCTGAACCCATTCTAATACTTAAGAGACCATCATATCTCTCTTTCTCACTCATTTTACCAACACTATGATCATGGGTCTCCCCACCCCAAGCATATCTGGGTTTTGCAACATACGATCACTTGACACAATAGAAAATCCAACATTTAATATTCCCTAGCTACCCTGAAAGGGGCAACAGGCTCAACCTCCTCCGGTCACAATACTCAATTCCAACAACAAACTACTATATATCCGTCCTATACAATACGCTATACCAATATTTCTCCCTGGTGTTACGTACGTACAGATTCTAAACCACGCTTTAATATAAGAGTACTAGGGTTGATACGGACCCATGCAGTCCCCAAACTTAAATATTTCTTCAACTCTTTCCATTTTTTCTTTTGCAAGATCAGCCTTCCAACCCATGGATGAACACGTGATATCCATAATCATTAACACATAATACCGTACCCATAGTGTCACGTGACTGCCTAGAGGAACATAACTAAAATTCAACAACATTAATACTTTTATAGAATCGTGCAAGTTATTGTCACAATAGAATTGAATCATCAATGTTAAATTGTCGGTACTTGACCAAAAACTTCCAATCAAAGCATGCATGCATGAGGCAACAATATGACTATAATTAAATTGCATATTAATTAATTTGATATCAAACTATAAATTAGCAACTACATGCATGCGGATCAAACCGACCTGGGCTCTTTGATATCGGGTTTTAGCTGGATATGATCATGATGTCCCTGGCCTGTCTATTGGCATGGCTTTTATAACTTCAGTTGCCAAAACACAAGTCTCTCCTGAACAAGTTAGACGCAACTAACTGGTAGAACAGCTGGAACTCAATTGTGGAATTAATCCTATGATCATCAACATAATTAATTATTAAATTGGTACCCCAATCAATATCAACACACGTGAAAAGGAAAGGATAAACCAAATTTTTGCACATAAAAAATGTATTATAAAGGTACCCAATACATCGAAAAACTGATCTCTTTGGCGGATAGCGAGGCTCTTGCATGCAGCATTTATAAGAGGTACGTACTTTACAAATGGCCGGTACTGTTATATATGGGCGTTCCAGATCATTTGATTATTGAAGGCAAATCTCATATTGTTGATCATGTGGAAGCTATCCATTCTGATTATGATGAGCTATTTTCTACTTATAGCGCCCCTTCGATAGAGGAAATTAAATACTTCTTATCTTATTTAAAAAACTAGGAGATTTAATTTTTCATGTTGATAAACAAGGCGATCTCGATCTTCCTTTTCTTTCCTTTCAAGTAGGGTGGCTGTAGATGCTGCAGGGAGCTCTTGGCCAGGTTTAATCTTGTTTAATTTGTCTATAATTAGACACAAGGAAAGGGGCTGTTTTCAATCTCAGCCGTCCAACCGATCGAACGGAGGACTTCTGAAAGATTCTAAATTCTTATCTGGCATGCGTGTATGATTCTTTATTTCTTTTGGACAAAACTTGCAACTTGATGAAAATGACAATCTTATAAAACAGTGTTTATCTCCATCATTTTCAATAGACTGGTTTTTCTCCAAACAGAATATGCTTTTATTATTATTGATGTAGTTGTTGTTGTTTTGAGGACTAGAGGCCCATCCAAGAAATTATTAGTTAAAAATAAGTTCTTTTAAGCGTTCTAGACCTAGAATTTTTAGAGGCCATCTATTAATATGATTTAAAAAGTGGTAAAGGTAGCCACGTAGTATGGTTTGAAATTAACATTCAAACAATTGAAAAGCAATCAAATAAATTAATATATAATTGTGAAAGAAAGAAGTTTGCCTTTTTGTGTGGAAAAATGTTCAATGATATGGTCTACTTATGAAACATCATATCACAAATATGCCTATATATATTAGAGTAATGTTACGTACAGTTTTCATTTGAAAATTATTTATATAAGTCTGTATAAATTTATTTTTAAAATCTTTTTAAAATTACAATAATTTTAATTTAATAAAATAACTGTAAATAGAATTTTTTTTATATATTATAACATTAATATCATGAAATATTGTAACGTGAATATGTGTAATTTAAGGCGTTCCACGTCAATCATCATGAATAGGGTTACGAGAGAAAACAAGAAAAACATGTACGTACATGTAATTTTAAGTCTCATATATATTACGTGCTTGGTACATAAAAATCAACCGATTAATTAATTAACTAATTCTATTTAACCATTTATGTGAACCGCCTCAAGATTAATTAACCAAACTTCAATCTTAAAGAAACTAAAAGCACCATTAATATAATTAATTAATTCATACCGGACTGAACTAAAATATAGATAAATAAAATAGTACGTATTAGGGTAATAATTACTGCCTTATTAATTACATTGACGCCGCCTAGCTATAAATTATTAAAGAAAAAATATTTATTTGTGAATCTGCGATGAAAATGTAACAAGTGGCCAAGAGTTCAAAACCCCAGTCCTCCATTGTATAAAAAATAAAAAATAAAAAAAAAATGTGACAAGTGGGTTTATTTTTATTATAAATAATTATTTTTTTTTCACATTAAACTCTGGAGATCGAAACCAAACTAAAACTTACAGTACGTGAACGTCAATTTTTTACATTGAACCAAAGCTTCTGAGCACGTCCAGCTGAAGAAGCTCGGAGAATGATTTGAAAGCTGAAGCCTCTGAATATGGCTGCAGCATCTCGCTGCTATAAGATATGGAACGAGGAAACTCCGATGCCTCATTCATGATCAGTTGTTGTTGTTCATGATCGGAAAATTTACAAGGTTCTTGATGATGATCGGCACCGATATTAAGCTCCATAAACCGTGCCGTGTCGGATTCTCGGCCGGTGAGTTTCTGGACAAGGTCTCTGAACTCCGAGGCACTGGTCTTGACCTTCATGGGGGTTGATATGTAAACAACTTTGAGAGGCTTTTTACTTCGTTTGGAGGCCGCGGTCTGCTGCTTTTTTCTGTTCACGTGGTTAACACCAAGCACATCCATGGCGGACAAAAGCAAGCTCAAAAAGTGTGCAGAGTACCTCGTTGCTGGGTAGTTGCTAGGTTTTATATGCGGAAAGGGTACGTTTTTCGTTAGTCAAAAGTGGGTTTCCTGGAAAGGGATGAGATTTGAGATTTTGATGGAAAAAAATGGAAGGGAAGAGGAAATTGTTGCAGTAGAAGATTCGATTAAGAGATGCTTAAATGACCCGTAATCGTACCGATTTTCTGGTGACACTTGTTAACGTTTTGGACAGCGACACCTTCATTCATTGAAACAAGCTAGGTATAAGGTGGTGGATTAGATCACGTGCGCAGCCACCTCTGACCAGGAAAATGTTTGTGGTGAAAGGGTTTATCACACTCGTGGTCATCGCCTATTGGTTAAAGGAAGATTTCTTGTGGGTCCCACGTCAGTCTCGTGTGTTGAATGTTGGTGTATTGGGACCTTGGGTTCACTAATGTCAGATTATGAAAGATGCTTCTAAAAATGATTTTTATCAAAAACATTATTGGTCTAATTATTACCTCACCTTTAAAATTGTCAGAAAAATAGCTGACGTCGTAAATCTTTTTGGATGATTTTTTAGTTTTTACAGAAAAAAGAAACTGATAATTCCATTATCACTTAGAGCAGTTTGGATTGAGATTTCACTATTATAATGATAGATACAAGTTCTAAATATATAAGTTTCATATAAATTTTTTATAAAATAATGAGTTTCATAAATAAATAATAAATTTTTTTTTTATTTTTTTAAAGTGAGGTCTACTTTTTTATAATAGTTTGTATGAAGTTTGTCTATTTGGAGCTTGTACAAATCATTTCTCTTATTATTATTTACAAATTTTATTATTATTTATAAATTTTATTATTATTCACCAATCATCTCAACTCATTTTAACTTATCTCTCAGTCTAAATGCCTTAAACGGTATGGTTTTTTCTTTAAAAAAGTATTTTAATCACAAAGTGATTATATAAAAGTAAATCTATAAATTGATGTGATTCCTTAGATTGTAAATTTTTTTATTATAAAATAGATCTAACAAATTTTATAAAATTATATTAATTTATAAATTTATTTTATATAATTTCTTTATATTTATAACAGTTTTTTTTTTATTTTTTTGAGAGGAAAAGATGGTAAATTTAATGCTTTAAGATTTCGAAAGGCAATTATTGGATCTCTTTATAATTAAAAGATCTCGTAGATATGTAGTTGCATATTTAAGAGTTATGGGAGACTCCCTTTGTTGCATTTAAGTTATGGGCAACCTTTTCTTTCACACTTATTTGAAAAAATGGTCGGAGTTATGTTATTTATTTATAATAGAAAATGATATATATAATTCTATTTATAATTTTTTATACAACTCTATTTTAAATTAGGAAAACTTTTATAAAATAGTTTATAAAAGTACTATCGTGTTATAGAAATATTTTCAATATAAAATATGATTGAATAAAAGGTTGTAATAAGGATTATACGTGTATAATTATTTATTTTTATATAATAAAAAAGATGTTTTTATTATGCATAAAATTTAAAATTATACATTATAAAAATAAAAGTTCAGAAACTTAAAAGGGATGGAATGGAACCGACCGGGCTCAGGTGAGCTAAATAATAGCCTAAAAAACCGAACTTGGATGGAATTAATATGAATCCAACCCATGGTTGTTTTATAGCATTTTTTATAGGGCCAACCCATAGTTGTTTTATTGCCGTTTTTTAGGGCCGAAGCATTGATTATGTTATGCAGATAAATGTGTGGGAAAATCTCGAGTGGGGGAACATTGTCGGCTGGTTGTGAAACTGACCGCAGTGGATCAAAACTCTAATACCGGACAGTAAAGTGTAAGATGAGATTGGCTGTATCCTTTCTGTGTCAGTATCTTTGGCACAGTAGCATTGAAGAAAACTTGGTGAAAATTAGAAAAATCAGAAAAAAACAGTTCATGTCAAAGCACTAAACCTTAGAAAAAGCAAATAAAAAAATCATTAGTCATCGGAAAGTGGAAGATTTCCACGCTAGAAGACGTCCCTCTCTCTATGTTCTCTTCTCTCTCACTTAATCCAATGATACGCAGAGTACCATCATCATAGCGTCGTCAAAATCTCAGGTTCGTTTGGTTAAAACTTCTCTGTAAATTCGAGTAAATAATCATTCTCATGCTAAAACTAAATATGCAACTCAGAGTGGGTGACGTTGATCCTCTTAAGCTTGGAATTAAGGGGTTTTTATTTTTTATTTTTACTGATTTGGGCATCTGGGTATTGTTGTGATGGGTCGGATTAGTCCAAGAAATGTCAAACAGAGTTTGACTTCGTAGAACTTCTTTAGCTGGATGAAAAATGCTAGAGGATTTTGGTGACTAGGGGTTCTGGCTATCATTGGGTTTGTGCTTCTGTGACCTCAATACGTGCATTTGACTTCCATCTGCTTCTGTAATTAGCGATTTTCCTGTTTCTTTTTTTTTTTCAAACAAAAATTAAACCACGTTTGAGTATCTGGTTCTTGTTGCGTTGGCTTTAAAGTTGGTGTTTTTGAGACCAAAACGGTGATTTGATTCTCAAGACCTTTTCTGTTTGGGTTTGGTTTAGGATTCAGTGTACTGTTGGTTTGCTGGTAGTTGGTGACCACTAACCTGTGCAAGGGACTCGAATCTTCAGGAGTTCCTGTAATTATTGTTTTTCTGTGTTCTTGCGTTAATTTTAGCTTCTGGATTGAGTTTGCCTGTTTTAAAGTTGTCCTTTCTGCTTTCGATTCTTGCAGATTGCTTCGGGTACGGGTTTTGGGGTTTCTTCTTTGGCTGAGGGGGGGGTCTAAGGAGTTGACGATGATGATGGTTTCTGGGCAGTCGAACAATTAGGATTGGCGTAGAAGATGTGGGAACAGCAAGCGTGATGCCGAGCTTCGATTCTCAATTACCTATTTCCAATGCGCTGTATATTTTCCTCATAATCTTTACTCTGATCTTTTTTTTTTACTTCTTCCCTGTTTTTGTTCCTAAAAGTTATAAATGCACTGGGACTTTCCGTTTCTTAATTTTTACGAGATATTCTCTTTCTCACTTCTATGCACTATTTCGTTACTGACTTTTTGGTGTGTGTCAATTAGAGAGCTTTATATACATTTACGTATCCTGAAAAACTAAACTTAATTTCTTGGAAATCTTATGTTTGGTTGTTGGTGGTGGCAAACCAATCTTGGTTTCTGACAGGAATGGTGGTTAACCACCTAAAATGTTTAAAAGCTTTCAGAGAAACTTTGCAAAATGAATCAGTAGCAAATTTATCGTGAATGATAGATGTCTAAAAGTTAAGGTTTATGAAACTCATGAGAGATGTGCTTCCCCTGATTCTCGTTCTTTCCAGTTGATCAATTCAAATAATTATTGACTTTTACATTTTGCAGAAGTTTCCTACGTTCTTATCCTAATCGTTTTGACAAAGTTTCATTTTAGATCTTCTGTGGAGCATTCTTTTATATTCCAATTCCTGTTCACCTTTTGCTTTTGAGGCTGAGCTTCCAGATTCTAATCTGTTTTTGCCATCACATTGGGTAATGTGACCACCTTGGTCTGGTGTCCATTACAGAAGATGGGTTGAGCTGTGTAAAAGGTGTGGGTGGCCGGGAGCTGGAACTTCAAGTTGGGCTTTGCTTGGGTTTACCCCAGCCTGGCATGACTGGGAAGTTATCTGATGACAATGATTATGAATATGGATTGTTTAATGTCATCACCTAGAAGTACTTTTTTTTTTTCAATTTTCTGGCATGTATGATTACTTTCATGACTTTCTTCTTGCTTTTCTGAATGGAGGGGACGGGTGCTTTGGATCCTCCCTCTTCCCTTCCTCCCACAAATCCTTTTCTACAAACCTTCCACAATCTTCTTTTCTTTTATGGCGTTTAAATCAAAAGGATATATCTGATGTAATTATGGAGGGCTTCTGATGAGTTGGGCATCTTAATATGAAATTAGTTTAGCGTTCTATGGCGTAACAACTTGGGTGGCTTAATTTGGAGAATGCTTTTCAGTTGTACCGAGGGAAATGCAATCCATTCTTTTCGCGTTTCTGATTTCGGGGCGTTTGAGCAATCGATTGGATTTCGCTTAGAGGATGCTGTTGACCTGACTGGAAGTGAGTATGCAAAAACTGGACTCACATGTTAAAGAGCAAGCATATTTAGTTTTTTGTATCATTTAATCTGCAGAAACATTAAACTGTTCTGCATCTGGTGATCTTAGTGGCACTTGGCTTCTTGTAAAAGGGGCATCACTTCACTATTGTTTATATGTAGGATGAAATAATGGCTGGCCTAAATCGTATCAATTGATATATTGCTATTAACTAATAAGAATAGACTCCTACTTATCAAAAAAAAAAAAAAAAGAATAGACTCCTAGAACTGGTAGCACCTAATATAGGGCTGGGTTCATATTTAGAAGAGTATGAGTATTCCTTAGAGTAGATTTAATTGTCGAGAGAAGTGCTAGGTCTACACAAAAATCTTACATCTTGAAGCTTACAAACTAACGGGGCTTAATGTAATATGTCAAATATACTTTTCAATAAAATTAGCTTTACAATCTGACGTATCATATTAAGCCACATTAGTTTGTAAATTTTCTTGCGTAAGATTTCTATGTATACCAGGCATTTCTCTTTGTTGTATACCGGTAAAACTCTTTTTTCCCCTTATTCGACTTGAGCAGTATTTTGACAAATATATATATGTGTGTGTGTGTGTGTGTGTGTGTGTGTGTCTTGAGAAGGAAGCTCGTATGTTTTGTTGACGCAGATACTGTGCATAGTTCTACAAAAGTAAGTGGGCAAGTAGTGGCTTCCAATCCCCTTCATATTGGCACCTTCGATAAGGTGAGTTTTTTATCCCTTAAAGTTGTAAACTTTCTCATTTAGAGATTTAGGTGACTTTTAGAGCCTTACATCTTTTCTTCGCTTCTATTTATATGGTGTTTTCTTTGTTGGCCAAAACAGTCGCCGAGTTCAGTTGATATAAATTCATCTGCCTTCCGCGTGGAGCGCCAGAGGTTGCCTTTAGAAAAGGGTCAAGCATCAAATCTTATTTCTATATCAAGTGGTCATATAGAGAACTGGGAAGAGTCTGCCATGGCTGATGCGAGCCCTAGGACTGATATATCAACAGATGTGGATACAGATGATAAGAATAACAGGGTGATTTTTTTTTTCACCTTTTCTCTCAATATGCTATTTTTGGATAAACTGTAATATTTATCTTCTGCATTCTGCATATCGTTCTAATTTTCTAGTACCAAATATCAGTAGTAATGTTGCACAAGTATGTGTTTTTTTTCCTAAGCAAATTTGCATGAAAATTAAACGAGAGAATACAAGAGGTGAGGGTGGGGGACCCCAGCAAAAACCTCATTACAGAAATTGCCATGCATATAAATGGAGCAAATAAAATAAACTGGCAATGGATCCAATAAATTGGACAGGGGCCCTTGTTCCTTGGCTTGGCCAAGGAGGGGAAGGGGACTGCCAAAATAGTGGTTTTGTAATCCAACTTGTGTTTTTGTCGGATGCAGTTGTGATCTGCATTCAGAGAAGGGACACTAGTCGCACAAGTCCATATGTTTCCTTAGATACTTATTTGTTCTCCTGTTTCATGAACAGAAGCATTCTTCTTTAGAAGTCATTGGAAAATTTGGCTGATGTTAATCAATATTGCAATCCTTACATTTAAGCTCCTTGCTTGTGCAGTTTGATAGAGTCATTGCTAATATGGCATCTGATTCCAGTGACAGATCAAAGGATAAAACGGATCAGAAGGTCATAATGTATTAAATTATATACAAGGATTATAATTTATGCTATTGATGTTCAAATAGGGATTCATGATTTTTTGCTTGATTACACTTCACAGACTCTCCGCAGGCTTGCTCAAAATCGGGAGGCTGCAAGAAAAAGCCGATTGAGGAAAAAAGTATGGCCCTATATCTTACTTTGTTGTTTTGTTCCGTTATTGTTCTTCACAAATGGCTGTCTTTTTCCTCTTACTATTAGTAGTAATCACAACTCAAAAAAACTGCATCTTTTGGCAGCTATTTCCTGCAGGTAATTTCATTGGTTCTAGGTTTCTTAAGATTAAGGGCATGTGTGGACACTTGGAGTATTTTAAGATTTTGTAAATAATAGTGACATGGTTTGAGGTGAAGATGTTTAATTGGATTTTGGGAAATGTGAGAGAAAAAAGTTCAAAAATAATATTATAAAGTTCAAAACCGTTTGAATATAATTTTTTAATAATTATTTTTTTAAGTTTGTAAAAGTTGTGTTGATTTTTGTGTTTGAATAATGATTAGGTAATGAGTAGATGAAAAAGTTGAAAATTTGAAATTGAAAATTGTTTGTTTGAGTGATGTTTGGGAATGAAATTATGAAAGTTTTGATAATTTTGAGAAACCTCATAGTGTCCAAACATGCCCTAAGTTTGTCTTAATCCTTGTGAATCCTCTTCTTCATAACAGAATACTACTGTTTCTCGGATTTATTGGTTTACTTATGGCATTTGGTGCACATATCCATGCATGCACGCTAATATTTTATGGTCTCAAAATCATTTATAGCGAAAGTCATTGCCTTTTGGGAGCCCTTATTATCTCAAGTTTGTAGTGATACACAGATACCCTCTTTATTTGTAGTGAGTGAGGTTTTGTTACTTATTATTTGGAAGAAGCGTTTATGTGCCACATCCTTGCATGCTTTGGATGATTGGAATTCTAATGCCAAAAACAAAAAGCATGTTCCTTTTGTTTGTCCTTGGAGCCCTATTGTTGCATTTATCGATTACTTACTACAAGTTCCCTCTTTTGACTTGCATCCATCCTGGTGTAGGCATATGTCCAACAGCTGGAGAGTAGCCGTTTGAAGCTGACCCAACTAGAGCAGGAGCTTCAACGAGCAAGACAGCAGGTTAGTTTTGGTTCTCTTTTCGAGACTGCCTAATTTTGGCTTCAATTTTTGTTGATCTCCTTCATTGGCGTGCACATCTTGTATATTTGCTCATTTCTTTTCATAGTTTTTTGGCCTGCCCTTGGCTCGGTCCATAAAGGTGTAGGTTGGGGTTGTGTACGTCTTAGGTTTGCCTTACCAACCAAAGAGGAAACAGACTTACATTCTCTTTTTATCTCCTGTAGGGAATCTTCATATCAAGCTCAGGAGACCAAGCCCATTCAATGAGTGGAAATGGTATTCCTTTCTTCAACTCAATTATTCCCCTCCTGTGTGGTTCAATTTTCAAAAATTTGTTAACGGAACTAAGTTAGATTGGTTCCGTGTGGGAGAGTATTGCATTGTTGTGACAGGTTTATTGGAATAACAAATTCAGGATCTTGGCTATCTTGTATAAGAATACTAAACCGTGGAATCACATTTAAGTCAATGACTTTTCCTTTTATTCGTAAAATGGAAAAGTTGTTAGTGTTAACACACTTCATTTAACATGTGTGGAAGCTCTCACCCACTCACACATATAAGTTGTTTGTTAGCTTCTACCGTATAACATTTGGATGTGTATGTACAGTTTGCATTACTGCAACTTAATCAAGTGGGTATGTTTGGATGATGAGATAAGATGATAAATTCTCAAAACTTCTCACAATTTCCTTCCCAAACATCACTCAAACACTAACCACTTCCAATTTCAAATCTTCAACTTTTTCATCTAGTTATTACCTAATCATTACCACTTTTACAAACTTCAAAACAAAACACAAAAATCAATATAATTTTTTCAAACTTTAAAACAAAACACACAAATCAATACCACTTTTTCAAACTTCAAAACAAAAATAATATTAAAAAAATAATATTCAACAATTTTTTAACTTTATAATATTTTTATTCAACTTTTTCTCTCTTCTTTCTCAAAATCCAATAAAACATCTTAACTCAATCTATTTCACTACTATTCACAGAATTTTGAGATAATTCCAAGTGTCCAAACAAACCCTAAGATTGCATCAAAGAACAAAAATGAAATTATTCAAATCTTTATCCAGGGGGCCAAGTCCCCATTCCCCAATTCCTCCAGTGCCTAGACCCCAAGAATTTCCAATGTGACCACAACGCAATCTTATACTCCATTGGATTCATTAATCTCTACTGGCCTATGTGAAAACTCAGTCCTTGCAAATTGTTAACTGTTGATCGATAATCATTGCCACATGTTGTATTGTCAAGGTATGCATTGTAGATCCAGATACATGTCTATGTGCTCATTGGTAGGCAGAGTCTATGATGTAGTGTATCCATCTTCCAATTTGATCCTCTTTCTCCAAGTTGAGTTAAATTACATGAAGTAGATGATTTAGTTAGCTTTTTCAGGGGCCATGGCATTCGATGTGGAATATGCACGATGGCTGGAAGAGCAAAATCGACAAATTAATGAACTGAGATCAGCAGTCAATTCTCATGCAAGTGATGCAGAGCTACGTATCATTGTTGATAATATCTTGGCACACTATGATGAGATTTTTAGGCTGAAGGGCATTGCAGCCAAGGCTGATGTTTTCCATTTGTTGTCTGGCATGTGGAAAACACCTGCAGAGAGGTGTTTCTTGTGGCTTGGTGGTTTCCGTTCATCTGAGCTCCTAAAGGTGAGGTCATTTTAAGGTTGATGGTTTAGGGTTAGTTCTGAGAGATTTAGGTTGCGTTTGGATGTTGAACTGAGTTGAATTAAGATGATAAAATATTGTTAGAATATTATTTTTTATTATTATTATTATTTTGGGATTTGAAAAAGTTGAATTGTTTATTATATTTTATGTTGAGATTTGAAAAAATTGTAATAATAAGTTGAGATGAATTGGAATGAGTCGAGGTTACAAACGAAGCCTTACTGGAATTTGGAGGAGTCACAAAGAGACTGTAATAGAAATCCTATCCCAAGAAAAGGGAAGGTAAAAACCTCAGTGTTTTTTTTTTTTTTAATTTCTAGTCCTCACAATTTAGAAGTCGTTTGGATTCAGAGATGAATTGAGATGGTTTATGAATAGCAGAATAAAAGTTGAATTGTTTATTATATTTTGTATGAGAATTTGAGAAAGTTGTAATGATGAGATGAGATGAGTTGAGATGAGTTTTGAATTCAAATAAGGCCAGTATGATTCAACTGGTGCATTTATTATGATTTTGAATCAATCAGTGAGTTTTATGTAGACTAATTAGTTAAGCATTTCTTGGGTTGGGCATAAGGCTGTCTACAGATTGCTGCCCTCATTAAGGTCTCATTTGGATGTTGAGATGAGATGAGAATAGAATTTTATGAACAATAGTGATATAGTTTGTAAATAGTAGTGAAATGGTTTGAGTAGATGTTTTATGTGGTTTTGGGAAAAGGGAGAGAAAGTTGAATAAAAATATTGTAAAGTTAAAATATTGTTAGAATATAAATATTTAATATTATTTTTGTTTTGAGATTTGAAAATGTTGAATTGTTTTCTGTATTTTATTTGGAAGTTTGGAAAACTTGTAATGATTGGGAAATGATTAGATGAAAAATTTGAAAATTTGAAATTAAAAAGTGTTTGTGTTTGAGTGATGTTTGGATGTTGATTTCTCATCTCATCTCAACATCCAAATGGAACCTAACTATTGGTAGTTTTTACCAAATAAGAAAAAAAATGATGCCACTATTATTTGTAGGCTCAAAACTGCATGCAGTGGTTTAAGCTTGTCGATATTGAATGTATTCATCTCTTGCATAGTCTATGATTTGGGTCAGCAGTTTTTGGCCTTCTATATGATTTAAGCTTTTAAGTATTATGAGGCCCAAAACATAAGGGCTCATAATGAGTGTTGGCTCAGTCTTGGTCTCAACTATATTAATCTTTGGTGTCCTTTCCACTAAGAGGGGCTTTCCTTGTTTTATTTATCGTTCTGATTGTCTATGTATCTAAAGTCATGAATGGTTGGAGTCTGACCTCCCAAACCACTTCTTAATTTTCCCCCCTTAATTGAAATGACTGATTTTGGTTGCAGCTTCTTGCAAATCATTTGGAGCCTCTGACAGAGCAACAACTGGTGGGCATTAACAACTTGCAGCAGTCATCCCAACAAGCGGAAGATGCATTATCTCAAGGGATGGAGGCATTGCAACAATCCCTGGCTGAGACATTGTCAAGTGGATCTCTTGGTTCCTCAGGTTCATCTGGGAATGTGGCAAACTACATGGGTCAAATGGCCATGGCCATGGGTAAACTAGGGACCCTTGAGGGGTTCATTCGCCAGGTATTTTCTGCTCCTTTAAGTTTTCCTTCCCCTTCCTACATACTGCATAAACTAATGTTGAAGTTCCTTTTGTGCTACATTTTTCCTGTCATGGACTAAAATCTATTGAATTTTGTCGCAAAATTCTTCACCCAAAAAATTGGAAATGTGGAAATAGTAGTAGTTACTAGTTAGAGCAGTTAGGGAAGTTTTCAGATTTAAAAACCAGTAAGCTATGGCTATCCATGTTTATCTTGAGAAAATCTGTCAAGTTCTGTTATATATTTGGTAAAATTTGGGGTTGTTTGTCATTATCATGCGGTTAGTGGTAAGAAATGGAAGGACATAGTTTTTGTCTATGTTTATATATTGTTGTATAACCTTTTCAAATGTTTTATTTATTTATTTATATTTTTCCGGGTGGGTTATTATCATCAGGCGGACAATCTTCGGCAACAAACATTGCAACAAATGCACCGTATATTGACAACACGCCAGTCTGCTCGTGCTCTTCTTGCGATACATGACTATTTTTCCCGGCTACGAGCTCTTAGTTCCCTCTGGCTTGCCCGCCCAAGAGAGTGAACGCCCTTCTCTTCTCCAAAGCTGACTGATGACACTATGGATCCTGAAATTGAAAAAGAAATTTCTCGTGTTGTAGTCTTAGAATTCCAGTGTATTGTTGTTATCAGTATTGCTTTGTCCGTCATGTTAAGTCATTGTATGATCTAGAAACGATATTGTCAATGAGCTACATGTATCTTGTTTGCTATCAATAATAATGCTATTATTTATGTCTTGACCCGAATTTTTAAGGGAGCATGAAATATGGAGCCATGACCAGTTTTGACTACTTCTATTATGATGTTTTTCTATCAAACTCTTCTCTGTTGTGTTAGAACTTTCATTTCTTCGTGTTTCACAAGTTGGCTTTGGTGCGTTTTTGAGTTCCCACTTGTCACTAAAGGTGAATGCAAACCATATCTCCCCCGGTCATCTGTTTTTTATCTTCTTTAGTTGCCCCATGTCTAGATGAATCTACAAGTTTCCTTTTTCTTCCAAAAATGAATCTGCCAGTGCCTAGTATCCGTCTCTGCGAGTGCAGTTTGAAACAAATGAACTCTGCTGGGGCATACCTGAATTTCTGCTTCCAAAATACAGAGAGAATTCTAGTAGAGGAGCTTCACCTTATATTTCTTTGTTGGCAAAGAAAGAATGGAAAAAGAGCCTGCTTCAAGTGACTCAGGAAATTGGCTTTTGCTCGTCTTAAACCTAAGTCTTCCAAAAGCTAATGATGGTTTCTCCTCTGCTAATTGGGTCGACGTGGGTAGATCTGAATTTGTGTATGAAGGAAATCTCATGTAATTAAATTGGTAACTTTGAATGTGAATAAAGTAGACTCTTAAATTAAGGATGAAACACTAAACATGCTAAAGATGCTCAACCTTGCACGCCATGGAGCTTCCAAGAGTTCCCTCTTTTAAGTAGAGGTTCCCTCAAGTCTTAAAGAGTGAATTCTGCCATCATAAAATAGACTCTGGCCTACTGAATCATGGTTATATACCAAATCAGCAAGCAAATGTCTACTTCTGACATGCAAATGCAGATCCATCCTCGAATTTTCATAATGCAGCATGTAGATAAAGATATAAACACAATACACTGATGCCTCGTCCAACAGTACCAACGCATCAATTCTTTTGATTTTTTAGAGCAAAAACAATGTTTCATAAATAGTACTTCGATTCCACCAAAGTGACCACAAAAGAAGATACGGGGATCTTTATCAACCAGCAAGATACAAAATCAATTTTGAGTACAACTTTATTTCTGAAGCCCACGTCAAAAAGCAAAGGAGGCACATCTGTTGAACAACAAAGATTCAAGAGTAGTTGCTGTTGTAAAAGTTTTTGAGAAAGTCGGAGATGCCTTGATCCTTGGTGCCCAAATCCTGCACAAGCCCTTGACGACCTACCACATATTGGCCAATAATATGGTGCCGCTGCTTTGCATGCTCCACAATGTTATTCAGCTCCTCCATTCCCTTGAAGAGCAGCATATCAATCACCTGCAGATTTATTGTAGAGATGAGAGTTTTGACGGGGGAGACTTTTCCAAGGCAGGAAAGCAAAATACTTCATCTCACCCAATCAAATGGTTCTTATACTCAACATGTGTATCACCACATTCCTTATCCGTATAGGCTTACAGACTTTGTTTCACCCAACCAAACTGTCTTTACTATACTCCTACAACAATACCACAGAAGTTGCCTCCAACACAATTGACATCATTTGCAACATGAGAAACCATTAACACGACAAAGCAGTGTGTGGGAATTGTTGTATAACCTCTCAAAAGGAATGTGCCCCCTTTTCCGAGTATCGGAAAATTTCTTCCACAGGACTAAATTCCATAAGCTAAGTACTTATAGGGGGAAGGGGGCATTCCTTGAGCTTTCACGAAAGACCTTGGGAAATAGAATGTGGAATATGTCAAAGGCCTACTAGGAGTAACTGTACCAAAACTGACTGAGAATGACCAGATTCTTTGATTGCTAAGATTTGGAAGCACTAGTGGACTCTTACTAGAATTTTATGAAAGACATGTTATAACTTAGTGAATGAATACAAAAAAAATCCGCTTACTAGGGATCCAATGAGGTATTTAAGAAAGAACAAATGCGAGACCTACATTCTATTCCAATCAAAATAGAAAGCTTCCCAGGAGACTAGAACATTCAGCTTTAACTTGCATACACGACGCCATACAGTCTCCAGAAACCAACAAATATCACAAGGCCCTCCAACAACATTAACCCAAATAAAGTGGGGAAAAGGATTTCCTTTCTCATGGCTGAAACAGGATTTGGCTGAACAAGACAATTGCAGGATAACTCTTTTGCCAAAATAACCAAGTTAAGGGCTTAATATCTACACTTTCAATCGCTGCAAATTTCCGGGAACCTAATCGCAAGGAAATTGCAATCAACTTCAATTATATCATACAGAGCAATTAAATTCAGCTAATCAGTCGTGTCAGATTTATCAGATTAACTTTCAAAATCAAAATGCAAAGCATTAAGTTCAAGAGTTTAAAGAAATTTAATGTTTGTTTGAAGTCAAAATTAAAAAAAATATAAACCAAAACGCGAAGAAGGGGAAAGAAAAAAATGTAGATCAATCAAAATTAATGTACTTTCGAAATAGATACAACTCAAGAAGTAAATAACCTATGAAAAAAATCAAGACTGAGGTCTGTTCGTTTGGTAGGAACCAAAACTAGAAACAGGTTAAAAAAAAGAATAAAAACCACTGGACCTTGGGATTGGTGACGTGGGAGTTCTTGCGAATCTCGGAGGCGATGGTGGAGCGGAGTTGGGAGACCTTAGCGACGTCGTCGAGGTTGTAGATATCCATGATGGTGGGTAGGGATCTGCAGGCGGACCTGAAGAAATCGAAGACTCGGGTCCTCGCTTCGGCAAGATTCGCCGAGTTGGGCGGCACCTTCACGCTCCGCAGTGAGAACGCCATTTGAGTCGAATCACCGAGCGAAGCGAAAGAAGAGCTGTGACGCAGTTTCTATTCTATCACAAGCGAGCCAGTCAGTGACGACGGAGACCTGGAGAGACGTATCACAAAGAACGGGACGAGAGGGGCTGGGAGATTGGCCCTTGGGGGCAGGGTCCTTTAGAGAGTAGTCCTCGTACGGTGAAGATTTACACGACGCCGCTTTCATATTTTCTAGTACGGTGTGTTTTTGTATCAGGAGGTACTGTTGTGAATCAACGGGTTCAATTTTATTTATAAAAATAAATTTATAAATTGATATAATTTTATTTTATAACAAAATAATTTTACAATATGATAAATGATATCAAAATATGTCAATTTATAAAATTATTTTTATATAATCCACTAAAATATTTATATTTTATAACGCTCAACAACATGGGTTAAATTTTTCTAAGAGGTAAGATATAAAACTCTAAATTTCTAATATCCTAATGTCAATTATTTTCAAGACAATCTCTAGACAATGTTTTGGCCGTTATTCAA
Organism: Juglans regia; assembly: GCF_001411555.2. Lineage (NCBI taxonomy): Eukaryota > Viridiplantae > Streptophyta > Magnoliopsida > Fagales > Juglandaceae > Juglans > Juglans regia. Next base: position 1,382,289 of record NC_049914.1, read on the forward strand.
GTGGCGGCAATAACTCGAGAAATAGTTTGAGAAATCACCAAACTAAATTTAAAACGGCTATAGCTCGGGATGGTAGCTCTTTACAACGTTTATGGTTGCAGCCATTGAGTGATGGTCAGAAAGTCACCCGCAACAGAAAATTTTTCGACTGTTGTTGTGGCTAGATCCGGTTATTCTTGCGCCTTCACGAGAGTCGACTCTATTGGGCTATTGGGCCTGGAGGTGGTTGCCAGCCACCCCACGTAGGGTGGCGGGACCACCCATTGAGTAAAAGGACATACTATAAAGTTTATACCGATTGTGATCGCAATTTTTCTTTTCTTTTCTTCTCGTGATGTGAGGTTGGAAAACCACTGGACTCTAAAACAGTTTTGGGCTTCGGCAAAAGGCCCAACACAATATTATTGGAACAGTAGATCGTTCATTAAAGAAGATCGGCAACTAGTTTGTAGAAATTCTAGATTTTCAGTAGAGATGTATTTCATTTTATGGAATAATTAAAAACTATAAACTCGTCGAAACAAAATGTATGAAGTATTGTTGGAGATATTAACAAATAGACGTAAAATACAAACAACAAACCCACATTAAAGGTCTTTGTTGCCCTCCGCGAGCTAAAGATAGACCTTTGAACTAATTTCTTATTATTTTACAATCACTAAAACATTTTCTTATTTCTTTGAATACTAAATCTGCGTCAGTTAAATCATTTCTCTTATCGAAAATAAGAAAGAAAAAGATTCCACAACTCAAGCCTGAAGCTGAAGCGCCTATGATAGAGAAATGCAGCCCAATTGAATCAGTTACAGTGTACAAACTACAAACCGCCATAAAACGGCACAAGATGAAATACAACATACCCCATACAAGAACCTTTTTTTTTTTTTTTTTGAAAAATGCATACATGAAGAGTCGTATGAATGGGATTATTTTCGCATGAGCATGTGGCTAAAGTACACATTTATGTTACATTGACTTTCCTTCGGGTGAAACAGGCATTACCTAAGCAGAAGATTTAGGTATTTTGTACTGCTTCTTGAGGAATTGAGAGGCCTCTGAATCAGCCCTGTGAGCTAATATTCTCAATAGTGTCTTTGGCTCTGCTCCTAGTTTGCTTCTGCTGTCCTGCATATCCGAGCCACTCACAGATCTCAAGTCATCGATCAGTTCTTGAGTCTGCAAACATCGAAATCAAAAAGGTTGTGAAGATACTCTTGGATAAAACGTCTGTTCCTAACACTGACAAGTCAAATGACACCTCAAATTTTGGATAAGACGAGCACACTTCGGCAGTCAATTATCTCTATTATTTTGATTTTCAAAGTAAATAAAAACAAAAGTGGAACTAACCCCATAGCCATGCAACTGTATTACATGCCGGACAGGTGCCAAATGATTTTCCACCACTCCTCGAGGAAGCCCATCTCCACCAGAAATGAAAAACTCCTAAGGAAAAAAAAAATACTCACATTGATGTGGAATAAAATCAATTTCATCTAAGAGATTTAAGAAGTCCTGTATTTATTCATATCGTACAGCCACAGTTGATAAACCTTGTAAATAAAACAATGAAACCTAAAAACTGAAGTTTAAAGCATTCTTCAAAAAAGTTCAAGGCTCTTCAGGAAACAACTTTGAAGTTCCCTTCTTTGCCACAAGCAAGAGATGCCCTAATGAGTGTGGCCAAAAGAATTGCAAGCTTGACATTACTAGATAGAAACCTTTTTTCAACACTCAAAAGGATCTGGCATACCTTTAACACTTCTAAATCTTCTTCCAATAGTTTTCCATCGGCCAGGGAGAAAACTCGTGATGGGCCCCCATCTAACACAACACGAAGTAAGCCCTCCTGAGAAAATAGAGTTTCAGTCATAAGAATTTCGGTATCTGAGATAGATTTGTGTGAGAAAGCATAGTTTAGGGTTGCATACTAGGGATGCCTGAAGCAGACTGGTAACAATGCGATCCCTGAGGGGCTCCACAATTATATTACAAAGTCGACTAAGTTCCTGCAGCAGTTGACAACAGGCAAGCAATGATCTCAAGGTCAATCAATACAAATTTTTTTTTGATAAGTAATAAGGTATTTTATTTATCAAAAAATAGGCATAGCCCCGGTACACTGGAAGTACACATGTGAATACACCTATTTAGGAACTAAAAGCAGTTACACTAGGTCAGTTGAACTAAAAGCAATACAAATTTTAACCCACCCACATGAATTTATTTCACTAGGTCAGTTGAAACTAAATCAATTCGTCCTATATTTGCAGGTGACTAAAGGACTAGCCTGAATCAGATTCAGGAATCAACAATTAAAGCAGGTTGATGGCAATAACCATATGACTTGTTAAACATTACTCAAATGTGCCATGGTAGAACAGAGGAAAGGTTGGACCTAAGTTGAAGGATTAGGTTTAAAAATTATTATATCTGAATATGATATCAAGATTTTCTATAAAAAAGTATTAAGAAAAATCTGGCAAGCAGCTCCATAACAGGAAACTCTTACCGCATCAAGCGGTTCAATCAGTGCTTCCAGCCTAGAAAGACCAACACGGGGTTTATATAAGTTGTCAATGAACTGGTCCCTTAAATCCCAGAAGATTATTTTAGTTCCTGCATCATGCAAAAACTAAATTGGTCACTCATCAAGTTTTTACCGCAAGGAATTAGACAAGGGACAAAACAGGAAATTTTCTTACCAGTAAATTCACAAAGCCGATCGATAGCAGCATTTATATCTTTTCTACTCCCATCAAATGCGTCCTTTTGGATGAAACTTTTGGATTTCTCATCAATAGATTTCTCTAGATAAACGGTATAACAAAATAAGCACTAACAAAAAGTTTTTGAAATAGTTACTTTACCCTGCTCTTCCCAAAGAAAAATTATCAAGTAGATTCAATGAGTAACTATCTATATAATTGGTCAAATGTTTAACCCAAGGGTCAGTACAGTGGAGATTGATGATCAAATGGAAGCAGGAACCACACCTTATCAAAAAGCTAAAAAAAATAGTAATAAAATGTTTAAAAAAACATCTGAAGAGATTCAATGACAACAGCTGTTGTAAAAGGGTGAAAGCTAAGTGACATCGTTGCATTCCACAACAATGGCATAAATCAAGGTTCACAGTTATTTCAGAATCCCATGATTTAGGGGTTCAAAAAACCAATGGTCTAGACTCGAACAAGCCCCAATTTAGTGGTGGCTGAGGTCACATATTGCTTGAAACTAATTTCAAAATGATTCACAGGCCAGGTTGAGATTGTACTAATTTATCCATACTAGGTAAGTAGCTCTTCAACTCAAGGAAGCACTTTTTCAATAACTGGTTCTACTAAGCACACAAGCTTTTTTCTTGTGGTTCTTGTTTCATTTAGCTTTAGCAATAAAAATTAAGGCTCGTTGTGTTCTGCAATGGTAAAACTCTTGGGTTGCCAAATGCATGATCGCAAGTTAATCATTTTATGCTAAAATATTGAATGGTAGGATGGATATCTAAGCAATCAACTAAAGAAAGCGGGAACAGCAATGAACTAAATAAAGTTAGCCACTGCAATAGGTCATTTTGGTCATATAACTTCTTCATAATGGTTGGTAGTCTAGAAAAAACATCTACCTGCAAAGAATGTGTACACACATACAAACAGAAAACTAATTGATAGGTTGAGATACATACTATTCAACTTTTCACGGGGCTTTTTCTTGGTCCATCTTTCCCAAATGCTATCTTCCAACTTATTCAGCTGACTAATTGCATACTGTTAATAGCACAAAAACCTGTATCAGAGTATATCGTACGGTACAAAAATCACCTGAGTAATTTTCTGTATGTAAGATGCAAGGAATTTGAAAACTAACAAAAAGTTTAAATATGATGCAAAATGTTATCAAATTGCTTGTGATGGAGCGACAACATACATATGAAAATATATGTTATCAAAATGTTATCAAAGTTTCATGTTTTTATTCAAAAATATATGTTCATGTTTAACTCAATCCATCACTTACACAATCTACTACTGGTGATAAAAATTTCTACTGCTGGCAATTTAAATTATTACAAGTCTCAATTTTTTCCCACGAGTTTTGGTGGTGAAAAAGCAATGAAAATTCAAGCATAAAATCTCCATGTTCAGTTGGGGAATAGAATGATGTGTTTCTGTATATTGATAAACTAATAGTGAGGAAGCATGTATCTTTATTGGAGTTTGAAATCGGTTCATGTAATTGTTTCCTATATTTACTATACAAAAGGCAGTTACAAAGTGATTAATCCACACAAGTAATCTGCCAACTTTTTAAGACATTAGAAAGGAGTCCATTACTATCAGTGGATCCTTTTTATGACCGCCAACAATTATAAAAGAATCCATCAAGGAAACTATACGATCACAGGCCATGTGCAGTATGATAGTACAAGACAGAAAACTTCTAATTGATTTGAAAAAATGATCAAGACTAAATCACATCGTGAATTTGGAACTTGGCAGCTATAAATTCCAGAAAGGACTATGCAATTATCCAGATATTATTCATTAGAGAACAGGGAGAAAGTTCCTTTCGAACTCACATGTAGAGTATTTAACTGAACACAGAGGGTTGGTGTAGTCAAGACATTTATGTCAGTAGATCTTTTCTCATCTGTCAGCCTATGGTCAAACAATTCCTTCTTTACAAAAGCCTTTATTCCAACTTCTTTCCTGTATCGTGTGAGGATAGGCGCAGGTGGAATCAAGTCCTCCTTGGTAGCTACATGACCAAAATCACACTTTAAGACTCATGGATTTATGTCTAGGTGTAGGAATAGAACAAGTTACTAGCAAAACACGTTGGGAAGAATGTAAATTAGACAACAGTAGAATTTTTTTTTTTTATCAGTAAACAAAATTTTATTGATCATAAGAATAGGCAAGAGCCCCAGTATACGGGACATATACAAGAGCAACACCTAAGCATAGTGATATAAGGAATTCATGAAAAGTCATGCCATGAAAATCAGTTGTAATTGACCAATGGAGCAAGTATTGAAAAAGAAATTTCTAAGCTCATCCATTGAGCACTCTCAATCTTCAAAGCTTCTTTCATTCCTCTCCCTCCGATTACTATCAACAATAGTAGAAATATAAATGACAATTTTATTATTATTAAAAGTAACATAAAAGAACATATGATGACACATTATTCATTATTTAGGGATGGAAGAATATGAACCACTTGTGTGCGCGTGCGCGCGTGAGATATACAAGGCAGGCTTTTTCACAAACTTATCTATCAAAGCAGTTGCCTAAATAAATGAAGGAAAAACAGCAAAGAAAAGTAAACAGAGTGCTACATTGATCAGCATGGAGCCATTAGAGATAAAACATGAGCATAGCAATTACTAAGGAAGGTGTAGGAAACAACAGAGCCAAAAATCCAAGCATGTCATCATAGAATTTTCAGATGCACCACTTACAAGCCTAAAAATTCAAACCTGTCTGAGCTGTTGGCATTCAGCATGTCACTATCTTAACTATGAATTCAATTCAGCTTGTTATGTATTAAATGAGCCAAACTCACGGATTCTTAGCCCCACCTTTCCCCAAGATGAGAGCCAAGGCTGAACATTATGCTGCTCAGCTTGGTTAGGCTCTAAGGATATATACATGTATACTGCCAAAAACATGTAAGACAGTTGAATGGTGTAGATTTTTGTTAGGGTTTGAACTCATTTTTCAAATATAGAAATTTATCCACTACTATCATGATTGCTTTTCTTCTTTCTTTTTCTTTAAGCTAACACGAATCCTTCAAATAAAAAACAAATCACAGGTAAATATAAATCATGTATGAGCATGGGATAGAACACTTGACCTCACCAACCCTCAAAATCCTTGTTTATGGGAGAAGGAAATGCCATTGGGTCCAAAGACCACTGGGTTTGAGGGGGGGATGAACTTTAAAAAGGAAAAGGCAATTCCCTTGGACTCAAAATGGTAATTGGTGCAGAAAAAACGACACAAGATTTTTTATATTACAAGAACACTCAAATAAGAATATATTAAATGCACATACCCTAATTCCCAGATTCTTTTATTACAGGAGCACTCAAATAAGAATATATTAAATGCACATACCCAACTTGTCAATTACATGATTTGCATACACTTGAAAAGCATTGTCAATGCCACGAAATACGCTATTCAGCTCTGCAGATCTCATTGGAACTTTAAGAGTGAAAAATTGGTCAACCGTCTGCATCTCAAGGAATGAAAGAGTCAGAAAAAATGCATGCATTGTCAGTGCCCTTAAAGCATTTTTTTAGCTTTGTAATTAAGGCATCCATAGATATAACAAATAAGCAAAAGAACATCAAGGAAACTAATAGACAAGCTTGTTACTTTCAACCAGTGACAAATTTTGATTCTCCACTGTGAGGTTGCCAGGGTATTATGGGATGATGTCATTTGAAGATTGGACCTAGCCAGGGTTATTACTGCTAGTGTGATAGAGTTTCTATTTCTTCCTCTTAACTAGGCGTATCTCTTGTATACTTCTTGTGTACTTGGGCTATTGCCTATTCCTATTATTATAATCTTTTTACTTACAAAAAAAAAATCAAAGAAGAGCCACTTTGCTCAGGATAAGGACTATACCTAATTATTACTTTCTTTTTCATAAGTAGATAGGAAGATGCCTAATTATAAATAGCATTCGATTGTATAATAGAACCTTGATGAAAGTCCAGGTAAACCAAAAACCATTTGGTAACAAAAGTTAACCCAATTCATGCTAGATCCCTTGTGTTTACCCAAGTGGTGAAGGCCTTGGTCTTGGGGTATCACTCCCTTCAAGGTCCAAGGTTCAACATCTCAAGGGTGCAAACAATCCTTTGAGGCCACACCCCCTGGTGAAAAGCCAGCGATTTAACCAGTTCCGTGTAGGGAAACTTACGAGGGTGCGGTGCACGGGATCGGGATTTACTCTGCAGGGGTGGGTCCGAAGGGCCTTGCCTTGGAGAGGTTCCCCGACATAAAAAAATAAAAATAATAATAAAAAATAAAAAAAAAAGAAATGGCAGACATTCGGGAATTAACTTGATACAAACCCAACCAAATATAAACAGATCCTGCATGTACGATAACATATCAATTATTAAGGGTATGAAAGAACAGATAAGCAAATGGGTACCTCCTCCACAATTCGATAAACTTCAACAATTGAACTCCCATGCCGCTGTTGAGGTGAGATCGGCTCCCACCTCTGAAAAAAGATGCACAGTACAATTAATCCATGTAATGAAATATCTGAATAGATGGAAGAGCAAGAAAGAAAAGGCCTTCTAGAAATTGAAACTTTATTGAGTTTACATCAATTTCTAAGCAAAATATGTTGGGTTAAATACTAAAATAATCATTTATTAAATGTATTTTATTTTTTATTTATCTATCTTATATGAGTTGATCTTTACAAAAACAAACAAATAAATCATTGTCGACAGCCAGCTCAGTAAAAAATATATATAAAAAATGCATAATCATTTTTTTTAAAAGCAGAAAATGGAAAAAATTTGAAAAAATAATCCTCCCCACGTGGGAAGGCGGGGAGGGGGTCTTCCTATGCACCACCTGTGCTGGTGGACGGTTCACCAGCCACCCCACGGTTGGGTGGACCAAAGCACCACACAATAGGAGGGCTCATGAGCCCCACTGTTGTGAGATGGTTTGGGGCCTTTGGGCTACCCCATAGAGGCAAGTTATTTCATTTTTTATTTTCTGTTTTTAATTATTTATAATTATTATTTATTTTTATCAGTAAGAACTTTATTATTATTATTTTAATTATTTTTACTGTTTTAGTGTAGTTCTTGTATATGTCCCGTGTACTTGGCTTTGCCTAGTATCAATAAAATACATATTTACTAATAAAAAAATTTTATTTTACTGTTTTAATGGGACGTTTGACGTGGAAATAAAAACGCAATGTGTTTTTCATTGGGTCCTTCATGGCTTTAATGTCATGTAGCAAACACTTTTTTTTTTATAAGTGAAAATATTATATATATTAATATCAATAGGAGCAAACAAGTACACTGGGCATATACAAGAAACACCTAGCCCATGCTAAGGAGCCCCTAATGACCAATAAGCCCGTGAAAATTAGAAATCTATCCAAAATACACCAAGCCCGAATGGGAACAAAACACACCTCCCCAACCCCAACCCAAAACTCCCTCTACGAGGACGGCTTCATAGTGCATTCCCTTTACTTCCCTCGACTCAAACTATCTCCCTTAGCGTCGTAGTTGATTGTCCAAGAAAGACGTTTTTAACTCCCTACTTTTCTTAAATCTTGATTTAGTTTCAAGCGAGTGGCCCACCTCATATGGAAGCCCCACACACTGTTGAATCTCGTTAACCTTATGCAAAACCCAATTTGATGATGAGCCTGCTATATTGTTTATCGAAGAAAGACATACCAAGGGAACAATATTTTCTCCAGACACAATTCTCAACTGCACTCCCGACCCTAAACATCCCTCCTCACAAGGCACCAACGACAAACCCATAATTTCCTCCCCACCATCTTCTGCATTCAAATCCCAAATCTCCTTAGCAGCTATATTGTTGTTGTCACCATAGAAGGCTCCTTCACCTCCAGTGTAGGTGGTGTCGTTCCATTGACGAGAACATTGCTTGTAGGTGCGCCATCCCCTGACGACCCTTTATGTGCCACTTCATCAGACCCTACTACTCCCTCAAGAGGTATAGAACAGATTGGGCTAGGCTCATCCCCACCTCCAGAAACAAGTGTTGAAGCACTACCTTCTGTTACACCCTTCTCATCTTCTAAAAGAGACTCTTCCACTTCTTCCAAAGTACTCAAAACCCTGAAAGGACCCTCATCTTCAATTGAAAGTGAACCCTGGAAAAAAGTACCAACCCCATTTACAACTTGAGACTAAGGGCAATCAAAACCTATCTGTGACGACGTAGAGGTGCCCTGTGCCTGCGAGCTTGAGGCCTTTAAAGCCCCCTCGTCCGTTTTCAGCCCACTACCCAAACCCATGACCAGGTCCAGCCCCTTATCCACTTTAATCATCAAATCTCTCACATTCTCCATAACTCCCGTCAATTGAGCTCTACAGCCCACAAGACCCCCTCCATGTCTCCCACCCTTAATCCGGCAGAGGCACCCATTCCACCATGCAACACATGAGGAGCATGCTTACCCTCCACTTCTCCCAATGTCACCCGACAGCGTTTGCCTCCTACAAGTGCCTTACCCTTTTCTTCCGCCGTGGAGCTACTCTCAGCCGGAATACATGCTGGTGACCTCAACACCAAGGCGTACAAGACACATTTGACTGAGAAAGGCCTTCCCTCTATCTTTCCATCAACGAACACCCCTCTATTTGCATGCTCCAGAGCAGGGGCTTTGGACCCAGTGACACTTTGAATGGAACGTACAAAATCTTTCCATCCAATGCCATTTGCGCCTTCAGAGATCACCAACAAACATTTCCTCCTTCCATTCTAGAATTCTGAGAGTTCCAGAAACCTACCCCTTGCATTAATATGGTGTTGAATGATGAGAACTTCACTGCCCATCCTTAGCTCCCTAAAGAATCCACCATGACAGACAAGTTCTAAGCAATCCTCTATCCCCTTAGCAACCCATGAAGTCGACGACCCATATAGATACATGACCTTAGCCATCCTAAGTTCATGTAGCAAACACTCAATTAGCAAACTTAGCGAGATATATAGATGGAAAGAGATAATTGATAATTTTACCAAATCTAGGGACATTGATAAAAATTAGAAACCCAAGGAGGCTTTTGGACAAAGGTGACAGCCTAGGGACTCTTTTAGTATTTTGCCCAAATATTTTTCAATATAAATTTGTAAATGGGGTTTACAAGATTCTTTCTAAAATGTTAGCGAATAGATTGAGTACGGCGATGGAAATTTTAATTTCGAAGCCAAAAAACGCATTTGTCAAAGGTAGACAAATTCTAGATTCGGTCTAAATTGCAAATGAAGTTTTGGATGGATAACTCAAATCTAGAAAACCTGGGTTACTTTGCAAATTAGACATGGAGAAAGCCTATGATCACATCAACTGAAAGTTCCTACTTTATTTACTTGCAAGATGTGGTTTTGGGGAGAAGTGACATAAATGGGTAGAGTTTTGCATCTCTACAGCTCGCTTCTCTATCTTGGTGAATGGTTTACCTGTGGGTTTCTTCGACTCCTCCGTGGTTTGAGACAAGGGGACTCGCTCTCTCCTTTACTTTTTTTATTCGTCATGGAAGCTCTCAGTAAGATGATTGTGGGCCTTGTGAAAGCTAGTTTTTTCTCTACAATTTCTCAGTGGGGATTGATGATTATGGCTCCATTGATATTTCTCACCTGCTTCTTGTTAACGATACTCTCATCTTCTGCGGAGCAAATCTCGGGCACATCCAATATTTGAGGGAGTAGTTTGTTTTGAAATTGTCTCGAGTTTAAGAGTTAATCTCTCAAAGTCTGAATTGGTACTGGTGGGGGTTGTCCCTGAGGCCTGAAGCGGAGAATTTGGCCTCTCTCTTGGGATATAAGGTGTCATCTCTACCCTTGAAGTATCTTCGCTTACACTAGGTGCTTCCTTTAAATTAGAAAGGATTTGAAATGGCATGGTTGAAAAGGTGGAGCACAAATTGACTTCTTGGAAGAGGTTGTATTTGTCTAAAGGTGGTAAGTTCACTTTGATTAAATGTACTCTTTCTAACCTATCCACCTATTTCTGTTCTTGCTCCCACTCCCCACAAAGGTTGCCAACCATATTAAGAAGTTACAATGGGACTTCTTGTGGAGTGGATTGGGGGAAGAGTTCAAATTTTATTTGGTAAATTGGTCAATTGTCTGTACTCCAATTTCTGGAGGTGGATTGGAGATTCGTAACTTGATGAAATTTAACCAAGCCATGTTGGGTAAATGGTTGTGGAGGTACCAAGCCCTATGGAAGTCCATTATAGATTCACAGTTTAGGGAGGCTTGAGGAGGATGTGCTCGAATGAGGTACACGGCCCTTATGGGATCGGTTTGTGAAAATACATTGGGAGACATTGAAAGATCTTCCGAAGACATGAACATAATGTGGTGGGCGACGACTCTCATGTCAGATTTTGGTATGACAAATGGTGTGGTGAATGAAGCCTCCAAGACACCTTCCCTGCCATTTTTGAGCTTGCACGAGCAAAGGATGTAGCGATAGCCGATCTCTTGGTCTTTTCTAGTGGCTCCCCTCAATAGAATGTGGATTTCATCAGGACAGCCCAAGATTGGGAGTTGGAGACTATTGCAGAGTTCTATGTGGCACTATATTCCGTAAGCATGACCGAGGATACCATAGATAAGATGAACTGGAGCCTCTCCAAAAAAGGTAGATTCATAGTCACATCGTTTTACAAAGTTCTAACAAGCCCTGGAATGACCATGATCCCATGGAAAAGTAAATGGCAAACGAAAGCTCCTTCAAAAGCAGCTTTTTTCGTATGGACAGCATCATTGGATAAGATTCTCAACATAGATAATTTAAGAAAACGTCGGTTAATGGTGTTGAATTGGTGTTGTATGTGTAAGAAAAATGGTGAATCAGTAGATCATTTGCTTTTACATTGCGAGGTGGCCAGGACCATGTGAGATTATTTTTTTTGCAGGAATTGGATTGTCATAGGTCATGCCTCTTAGACTGGTGGATTTCCTAGCAAGCTGGAGAGGCCTACGGGGTAACTCACAAGTGGCAACAATCTAGAGAATGGTTCCTATATGTATGTGTTGGTGTATTTGGCAAGAGAGAAATGATAGATGCTTCAAAGATCGCAAGAGAACAATGGAGAAGCTTAAATTTTCCTTTTTAAATCATCGTTCTCATGGGCGGGGGCCATTGTTTGTAATGGGCTAAATGTGCATGATTTTCTTCCTTTGGTTGTAAACTCTAATTAGGTACTTCTCATGTATACTCCCTGTGTACTTTGGCTTTGCTTACTTTTATGAATAAAACTTCTTGATTATCTATAAAAAAATCAATATAATCACCATTTATAAGATGAAGTGGAAAAGGAGATTGCAAAGCAAAGCACCCAAGCTCCCCAAAAAAAAAAAAACCCATAAGGAAAAGGGAAAAAACCAGAAGAATAGGATAACAGTAAAAGCTATAAGCATAAAACATGTACAGGACAATCTCAAAAAGAAAGAAAATGGAAATACTAAGCAACATCATGTTCATTCTACTCCCAGACAAGTGGAAGCACCAAAAGGCATAATTTGGAGGTAAAATTATATGAACTCGAGCATTTACCTCTTGTTGAATGGCCCGTTCAACCCAACCTAAAATTCTCCCGAGCTGTGAATTGACCCAACGCATCACCAAGGTTCCGGATATAGATTCAATCTAAATGGAGATAAGAAAGTAAAGAAAACGATATTAAGAGGAAAAAAACAAAAGAAAAATACAAGTATCAAGAGACAAAAATAATATATGGTACGCTGAACTATCATCACACAATCTGAAGTTCAAGCATGCTAATATTGAATAGCGAACTTATATTTATATACATAATAGGCGCTATCTTAAAGTGCAAAATGTTTAGAGTGTGCATCATCAAGTGCTAATAAAAGTATGAAAGCCATTCATCTTAATACTTTCTTCATTTTCTATTTTGTGGTGGAGGATTTTTATTCATGGAGGAAAACACGAGGAAGTTATCATTCCTGAACTATGCCCAAATTGAAATGTGGATGTGCAGCATCAAAGTTCACCTATCACCCTTCTTAAAACTTCCAAGTGTTCTTGCGAATTTCACCCAACCAGAGGTTTGAATAAACTTCAGAAAGCATGAGGAAGGGAGGGAGGGAGGTCTCAGTATTTTATAAATCGAGCTCACCTCATATGGAATTAGTTTTCTACAGTAGACCTCTGCGGTCTCCTCTTCACATGAAGACATAATAAGGGCCAGTATATACTGTTCAAGGCTATCGGCTGCCGGAAATACAGATATAACATCCTCTGTCAGATGTTCAGCACCATCAAGAAAGGGTTTCTGAAATTAAGAGGTAAGCTTAAGAATTTATCAAGGACAAAGTATAAGAAGATGTTGTTATAAATTAAGTTAAATATAAGCCTACCAACTTGTTCCTATACAGCTTATGAACAAGTGATGCTGAAACAACGGCTGCATGTGCATGCCTCTGAGAGAAAACAGGCATGAACATGGTTGAATCTTTTTTCGAAAGTTTCTTGGACTCTTCTGCAAGCAATGCCAAAGGATGTCCATCTATTGAGTCTGATTTTTCAACAGTTTGCAGCATCTGTAACAAGGAAAGATGATTATTTGGAAAAAAAAAATTTGAAAGTTCATGTTCTTTATCAGAGACTGCAAAGGAAAACGAAGAAAATATCTGTTGAACTCTGAAAATCAGTTGTGAATTATATTATATGTTCATCAGCAAATACAAAAGCCTCTATAAATTAAAAGTACAAATATTAGAGTGTTAGTACAAAATTTGGATGTAGGGTCATGGAGATATTTCCCTTCTTGGTATATCAGCATGTTATATTATGGAGGCTAAGTTTTTTTAATCAGTAATTGAATATTTTATAAAAGATGCAGAAGGCATAGCTAATTAAAGAGGAAGATAATATATAAGTTATTCAATCGATTGATAAGTTTACTTCTGTATTCTCTTCCTTCTGCAGTGATGGCTACAAAACTGACTCCACCAATAATGTTGATAAACTGATACGACGATTTTTAATCTCGTCAACATAAGAAAAAGAGCTGTGATACAAGTGTGTTATAAAGATATATTTGAAGGCAAATTCTCCCCTCATTTTATTAATAATTGTTCTATGACCCCTAGGGGTTAGCTCAAGTGGTAAAGGCCTTGGGCTTAGGGGTATGCTCCCCCCATATCCAAGGTTCAAATCCCCTTGGGGGTAAACAATCTCTAGGAGCCACAACCCCTGGTGAAAAGCCAGTAATTTAACCAGTTCCGTGTAGGGAAACTTTCGAGAGTGCGGTGCACGGGACCGGGGTTTACTCTACAGGGGTGAGTCCAAAGGGCCCTGTCTTGGAGAGGTTCCCCAACATTAAAAAAAATAATAATAATAATAATAATAATTGTTCTATGTACTCATTCTACTAGTTCATCTGAACAGCTAAACAATGCACTGGAAGAAAGAAAATGTATGGTGAAAAAATGTAATGAATCATGAAGGCAAGACTGTAGATTCAAAGCTGAACCATATACAGCTAATATTATGTGCATAAAAAATTACATTAGCAAAAGAGCCAAATTATGGACAGCTGACCATTTAGCTGGATATTGCATTGAGATTGGTCAAGTCGCTGTATTTGGCCCTCAAAAACCTCCAAGTGATCACGTAAGACTGGTGGCAACATCACTATGGGGTATCAAAATTCCAAATATTCTTTTTCACTAATGTTACTCGATCAGACAGAGAGAGAGAGTGACCAAGATACAATAAAAACAGGACATTATAGTCTATTATTAATGCTCAGTTTCCTAATCCAAAGGAGGCAAATTTGGAAACAAAGAAAGACTTCCCAAAATTCTAAAGAAAGAAACTTAATAACCTATAGCATGGAACCACCTCTCAAATCAGGAGATAACTGACAGAGGAAGAAGCAAAGGTCATTAAAATCTTGCTCAAGATTTTCATCAGCTTGAACTAGCAGAGTCTAGCCTGGGTTTCAAGTTTGCTTTTTTAACAAGACAGCCACAAAAGCATGGCTTGAAATATTTTCAAACATACCTAAACAGGCAAAGCTAATCTCAGCTCAAATTTATAATAGCCATGCTAAGCATGTATGATTGGCATCAATTGGGGTTGAGCCCAAGCTTCAACAAGCAAGCAACACAGTTCTGACAGACCTATTGAGGGAAGCCAGCATAGTCAACTACTCATTTGAACACATTACACCCCAAGTGCACACAGGAATACAGTATGCGTCATGTGAAACAGAAGACTTTTATAATGGGTTAGATATGGCATAATTACAAAATTCAACAGTCTTCATGTCTTCTTGAAAGAGATCCATTTATACTAAAATTATTGAAATAACAATAATGAATCTACTAAATCAGCCATAAAATTTACTAAAATCGTGTAGAACACATACCCTGGAAAAAGCATTTTTGATGGATGATGATATGTACGATTCTATCTGATCTCGATCTGTGATGGAGATAGATTGCAATGCCTACGGGAGAATGAGCAAAAAAAATCAACATTCTCCAGATGATACTACACAAATGTATAATGCAGATTAAACAGCAACTTGTGACAGAATATAATGTGTTTTGCCAATTGTGAGGAAGTCATACACAACTCAAAACTTCCAAATTCAAGAAACCTGATCAATTGAAAATTTTACTTCAAGTGAAAAATGTTTGCTTAAAAAGAAAGGTTCTACATACTACCTCAGGTTCTTCCAAAAGAAGCCTTCGAGTAACCATTGCAACTGCGACTATATGCTCCATCATTGCCGATCTCTTCAAGGAACATTAGAAGTACATGATACTGAGTTGCAAAACTACATATATGGTAACAAAAAAGGCAGAACAGTTCTCCAGACCTCATAAATGATTAAAGTGTGTCATTCACGGTATGTAAAATATTCGGCCAAAGCAGAGGTAAGAAACAAAGACTAAGGCCTGGTTTGAATAGAGAGTTCAGATAAGATGAATTGAGATGGTTTGTGAATAGTAGTGAGATATTTGAGTTGATTCAAGATTTTCAGTGAGTTCTTTTTATAAGGTGTTAACCAACCATGGGGTCAAAGACTATCCGTGGAAAAGTATTTGGAGAGCCAAGGTGCCTAGTAAGGTTGCCTTTCTCTGCTGGCTGGCATCCCTTGGGAAAATATTAACTACAGACAACTTGAGGAAGAGAGGTTTTCAGATGGCTGAATGGTTTTTTATGTGTAAGAAGGATGGTGAATCTATTGACCATCTTTTTCTCCAATCTGAGGTGGTGACATCGTTGTAGAATGAGATTTTTGCAAGGATTGGCATTTTATGGGTGATGCCTGTGCATGTGGCGGATTCCTTTGCTTGCTGGTAAGGTATCGAGGGGAGAAGTAACAGTACTGCAGTGCTGAAGATGATCCCCCTGTGCTTACTTTGGTGTTTATGGTTAGAGAGGAATGGGAGGTGCTTTGATAATTGTGCACGTTCTGTAGGGGAACTTAGGGAGTTTTTTCTTAGTACTCTAAGCTTTTGGGTGAAGAATCATGTAAGGAATGGGAATGATTGTAATGTTTTGCTTTAGTTATATTCTGTTTTGGCTAGTAAGTAGGTGTTCTCATTTGTATACATCCTGTGTACTTGGGTTATGCCTATTTACTTGGAATAAGATTTCTCTTATTAATTATCAAAAAAAATATATTTGAGTTGAGATGAGTTAGAAATGGTTTGACTTAAAATGTTTTATGGGGTTTTCAGACATGAGAGAAAAAAAAGTTGAATAAAAATATTATAAAGTTAGAATATGGTTATAATATTATTTTTTTAATATTATTTTTGTTTTGGGATTTGAAAATGTTAAATTGTTTTTTATGTTTTGTTTAGAAGTCTGGAAAAGTTGTAATAATTAAGTAATTATTAGATGAAAAAGTTGAAGATTTGAAATTGAAAAGTGTTTGTGTTTGTGGTGGTTGGATATTGAGATGAGATGAGATTGAAGATTTTCTCTATCCAAACCAGGCCTAAGAGCTTGAAACTAAGATTTATTAAAAACGAGTTTTGCTATATATTACACCCCTATCCTGCACCTATCTCATTATGCTAATGTCGCAATGCCCAGCGATCCACATTTTCCATTAAAAAAACAAATATCTGACCAAACTTACAAAAGTGTCAGAATCAAACAAACTCATTCCTCTATTTAGAGGACACAGAAATGACTGCATGTTTTATCATGATTATTCATGCTTTTATTGATGAAAAAAGTCATGTACACAGAAATCAGAATAGACAAATTTATCCCACACTTGCATAAATAGCTATGGATAAAAAAAAAATTAAGCAACATAAAGCATATCTTTCAGTGATGAAGGCGACAGAAAGCAAAAGAGACCTTAAAACTCTTATGAAAATGAAGCTAGTCTGGAAAACTGATTCACTTTTTATACCTAAAAAAGGACAGATTGTGCATGCATGATTGAATGTATCCTGTACATCTAGCATGTGTTATATCATTTACTGCATGTGTATCATAAGATGAAGAGCTGTCAGCTGATGCCAGAAAATAGTTATATACATATCAGTTCACTGGATAAATGCATTGAATCACGTGTTGAGCACACAAAAACCTATGGAGATTTGAATATAGACACAGAACAATAAAGGGAAGACATAAGGTGACAGTTGGCCAGAAGCAACAATAAGACATGCTAGATGAATGCGCTGAAAAGATGCACCCAGAAGCAACAATAAGCCACAATAAAACAAAAAACTCTGAATCAATAAGGTATGAGCAAAAAGAGTAGGCTCATGGAGAACATGAATGCGGTGAAAAGATACACCCTTGGTAACTCATGCCTATTATGTAATGCATGCTAGGACCAGCCAGATGACATATCAAACCAGACATCCACATAAGTCCACCAACAGGATATCACTTGTAAAAAAAAAAGTCCACCAATAGGATATCATACCTCAGCAAAGTGCAGATGGTAATCTCCTAGCTGCTTTTCAGCCCATTTCTGGATGGGTGATAAAAAGGATTGCAAGAAAGACAACTCCCGAAAACCCCCTTGTTCAACTTTGGAATGCAAACCATTCAAGTGTAACCTCTCTTGTGGGCCCCGTTGTTCCTTCAATGGTATTTTCTTCAGCTGTTCCATGGCATGTCGCAAGATTCCTTGCTCGCTTGTAATAACATACTGTAATCACATTAAAAAAGTAGTAAATAACAAAAATCTGAAAACAACTAACTAAATCTGTGTGGGCATTTGCCTGAGCAGTGTGTTGCATAAATGACAACCAAAAATTACACTTTCTACAAACCAAAGAAAATCTTACTAAAAAAAACAAACTTCATAGAAAGCATTTTCAGTGTGACAGTAAAGCACTTTCTATCATAGAAGTATTGAAAAGAAATTGCATAACTTGTTAACTTGGTAATTAAAAAACTACTCTTATGAGTATTATACCTGGCGAAATAGCACCCATGCATAGCAGGTGTAATGGATGGTCTCTGTGATTCCTAAAACACGCCAGGTCGACTTCAAGAGCTCAAGAATTTCTTCCACTTCCTGGCAACAAAGATAAGCTATAGATGGTCCATCGAGCCAATTATGAAGAATGTAGCTACAGTGAATCATCATCAGATGTGTCTGTGCAGGTGGGCGTATTCTTAAAAACAATTTCTTGGAACAGAGTTAGACTCTTGTTAACTTCCCTGTGTGAAAGTTTGATAATAAATCCAAAACTTCTAAGCACATACAAAAATACTTCTTTTTTTTTTTTTATAATTAATGCAATTCAATAAAAGTGCAAAGGGCCACAACCCACGTACAGAAGGAGTATACAAAGGAAACACCCAACTAAAAGGAAGAAGAAAGAGCAAAAAGTCTTATAAGTCTTATAAGTCTAGGCAACTAAGAGATACAAAGTTGTGGTGAGGTAAAAGACATTAAGTTTTTAATAAACTAGTAAACTTTACAATCAATTTTGAACAGAAACGAATAAGAAACTAACAAAAGTATATGTAGGAAATCTGAAAATTTGAAATTTGAAAGCTTCTTCTTGGTTTTCTTGTCATCACCTAGCAAAAAAGCTACTAACCTCTGTCAGCCTTCCCTCATCTAACATGTCGAAGACACTGAGAAGAAGTTTCTCATATAATCTAACATTTAGGGGATAACCATCTATCCAGTGGCATACTTCACCAGTTAAGTCACCACGAGCTGGCCTCTCGGCAAGCAGAATGGCAATCTCTCTAAGAGATCTCAAGGCTTCTGTTCGTTGGAGCTCACCCATGGAAGGCGGAAGCGACTAAAAAGAAAAGAAAATGATCAGGATCATGATCAAAAAATGCAAAAATGGATGAAGCAGTGCTCAAATGAAAACCAATTTAAGCATAAAAAATAATTAAGTCCACAAATTGGCAGCATTTTTAATTACTATCTTTCTTACTCGAAGATTGGAAGGGAAATGAAAAATCCTCTAAAAATTTGATACAATGGTATGTGCATTTCTATTTAAGAAACAGTCTGAAATTTTCGGAAAATGGCATTAACCATTTTATGAGATATGAGATAAATGATATGGAGTCATTTACCTCATCAAAAGGAAAAAGAAAAGAAAAAAAATTCAAAGACACATAGTCATTTAAGAAAACAGCCCAGGAAAAAAAAAAAAACAAAGCAACTATGTGTAGTCATTTGAGAAAAACTGCCCAGATGCTTCACAATACGGTAAAGGCTTGATGAGTTATAAAAGTACTCACAACAAGGTTGATCATAAATCTGCATAGGTAATATTGGGCCCAATCTTGAGCATCATGATTGATAAAGTCCAATGATGCACAGTTGCCATTAAACTAAAATTTTTGAACAGAACAACTACAGAAGAAAAAGAAAATATATCCATATGGATCCCAAGGAGGAAAGCCAAAAAGAAAAGACTCTCCATTCCATTTTGTTTTTAAAAAACACCATTTGTCGCTGTTCTTCGAATTTCTTTTATCTTTTAAGACTTAGAAAAATTCCCCTTCCCTTCTTGGATTAGGGGTTCTTTCAGATCTAGAAATAGCATATCCATGACTTTACAAAACAAGCATTACGGGCCATCCAAGGAAACAAAGGTGGACCATTGAAATGGGATGGCATTTATAGATCGATGAACAAAGGAAGAGAGAGACCCAGCAGAGTCCTCAAGAATATCTGACAACCAACTACACAGCTACATAAACCATGTCTGGTTTTTACAGGTCATATCAATGGAAGTGTGCAACATATAACTTGCTGTGTTAATAGATAACTCAAAAATAAAAGAGAATACAGAGGTCAGAAAATTTAGCTTCGCCTGTTGTTAATAATGGCAAGCAAAAGTACAAAATGTGAATCAATAAAACACACCTCAGATTCCTCAATCTTTGACAATAGAATCCTCAATTCACTTGCCTTGCGCCCAGATTCCCCAAATCCCACAACAGGCTGATTAATAAGCCCTTCCTCCAAAATATTTAGCTGAAATGACAAAAAAATTGAAAAATTTTAGCATGGAGGTTAAGTATATATCACCATCCCTTTAAATTTCCTTAAAGAGAACTTATATGCCCCACAAACAGAATGAAAGGTAA
Organism: Juglans regia; assembly: GCF_001411555.2. Lineage (NCBI taxonomy): Eukaryota > Viridiplantae > Streptophyta > Magnoliopsida > Fagales > Juglandaceae > Juglans > Juglans regia. The sequence goes on from NC_049914.1 coordinate 1,402,656, forward strand.
AAAGGGGCAGAACCTACCTGCCTTTTCTGCCACTTTATAAAAGCCTTCTTGTCAGAAAATTCTGTGCGCGAGATACAACATAACAACTCCAGAGGAATCAATAGGGTATCCATTCTTTTTCCCGCCTTTCCCACAAGCGCATTGAGCAAGCCTTGTCTTGTTCTGATATCCATTGCCTCAGATATCTGTAGACATACATAAGAATGGAAGAAAAATCATCACAACTGCCACATATTATGATATTATCTTTCTTTATTCCCATTACTGGTGGGTGTGGCAAACCAGATTGAAAAAATATTTAGAGCATATTTGTGGGGTGGTATGGGGGACGAAAATAAATTTCATCTTGTGAGTTGACCAAGGGTGAGCTGTCCAATTGTGAATGGTGGTTTGGGGGTGCGAAATTTGAGTATTTTTCACAAGGCATTATTAGAAATGTGATTGTGGAGAGAGGTTATTGATCGGAAGTATGGATGTGATCGGGGGGATGGTGTTCTAAGGAGGGTAGGGGGTCATATGGTGTATGCATATGAAAATTTATTAGATAGGGGTGGAACATTTTTTAAAAACATCTTAAGTTTGAGGTTGGAGATGGTGCAAGAATCCCTTTTTGGTTTGATGAATGGTGTGGTGAGAGAGCTCTTTATCCTGTTTTTCTGGTTGTCTTCAGCATGGTTGGAAATCAGCAAGCTGCTGTTTCAGAGGTGTTGTGTCGTGCTAATAGGATTGTGCATTGGAATGTTATTTTCACTAGAAATGCTCAGGATTGGGAACTTGATGAGATTGTAGGTTTTTTCATCTTTTTGTATTCTGTGAAGATAGGAGGAAATGGGAGAGATCGAATGTTGTGGAAACACATGGGGAGTAATAAGTTTTCAGTTAAATCTTTTTACAAGGTGTTGACAATCCAATAGCATATCTCTTTTCCATGGAAGAGCATTTGGACGCCTTGGAAGAGCATTTACAAGGTGCTGTCTAAAGTTGCCTTTTTTACATAGACAGCTGCACTTGGGAAGATTTTGACGGTTGATAATCTAAGGAAATGTGGTATGATTGTTATGGAGCGGTGCTTCATGTGTAAGAAGAATGGGGAATCGATTAATCATTTACTTTTACATTGTGAGGTGGCTAGGGAGTTATGGGTTGGCATTCTTAGTAGAGCTGGGCTGAGTTGGGTTATGCCAAAGAGTGGTGGATCTACTAACATGCTAGAATAGGCATCATCATAGCTCTCAACTGGCAGCGGCATGGAGGATGATTCCTTTGTGCTTAATGTGGTGTTTATGGACGGAAATGAATGGCAGGTGCTTTGACAATAAGAAGCGAGCAATGTAGGAAATCTGAACTTTCTTTGTGTCTTCTCTTTTTCAGTGGTTTTCTGCTATTGTACTCAAGGGAGGGAATATTCATGAGTTTTTGTTTTCTTTTCAGCTTTCTAGAATGTAATTAGGTGTCTCATTTTATATCTTTTATGTGTACATGGACTTCACCTAGTTTCATTCGATCAATAAAGATTCTTATAAAAAAAAAAAAACTGCCACAAACCCAAAGAAAATTAATTTGATTGACAGAATTGCACGTATTTGCACAATGAATTATATAAGAGAACCAGCATGGACAATGAAAACCCTCTAGCTAACACTACATCTATCCAGGCTGACAACCAGTGACTCCCAAAAATAATCGCTTGCCTTTTCTTTTGAGATGTCAAAGAATCACAGGATATCTTCAGTTTAGCAAGCCTCTTGGATTGTCCGAGATGGTTCCAAGATGGTTCTTTTGGTAAGTCCTAAAGAGTTTCTTTTGGTAAGTCCGAGATGGTTCCGGTCGGTGCGGTCTCAAATATCCTAGTTTAGCAAGCCTCTTGGATTGTAAGGTGTCCTCTTTGCTAATGAAATATTTGGGCCTTCCGTTGGGAGCAACTTTCAATGCTAGAGCTATGGGATGGGGTGGTGGAGAAGTTAGAGAAAAGATTGGCTGGTTGAAACGGGTGTATTTATCAAAAGAGGGCCGCCTCACCCTTATAAAGAGTACTCTCACTAACCTCCCCACATATTTTTTATCTCTGTTTCCTATGCCTGCAGAGGTGGTGAATAGGATTGAGAAAGTCTTTAGGGCGTTCTTATGGGGGGGCATGAGGGAGGAGAAGAAAATTCATCTGGTTAGATGGAAGACAGTATGTGCCCCAGTTGTGTATGTGGGGTTGGGAGAAGAACTTTTAATAAAGTTTTATTGGAGAAATAGCTATGAAGATATCACTCAGAGAGAGGATCATTGTGGAAGGAAATTATCGACGCTAGATATGGTGCTGGCTGCCACCCACCCTTACCGGCGAGAGACACAGCACAGTCGTCACAAATAAAGCCGATGGACCTAGGTGAACTCGCTGAGGGCCGTCTGGTGTCGGTCCACCCTCCGGCAACCTAGATCTCGTTGTGTCATCTCTCAGAGCACTTCGGCGATCCTCCCGACAACTCCGTTGGTCGTGCCGTTAACACAGACCGAGTCGATGCTCTCTGGCGAGTCTTCTGGGAGTACTCCGGCATCAAGCTTTGTGTTTGAAGTTGTTGGTCTTCAACAGTGGTCCTTACCCGTGTATCTGTGTAGTAGATTTCTGATCTAGTCTCAATTTGATGAAGAATGGCTGTTGAAGGAAGGGAGTTCGTCAGTATAGGTTCTTCTATGGTGTTAGTCATAGAATCTAAATCCTTTACTCTGGTGAAAGAGGGGCGTACGTTGGCCATTACTGAAAGGGGTCGAAGGGTGATTTCTAAGTTGGTTTTGGGTTCAACAACAGTGCAGTGACTAGTTAAGGCCATGCAAGCGTGCACAAAGGATGAAAAACAATATTTTTTTCTCCACTATCCGAGAAGGTAGACATAGTTTCACGGCGCACCGCTGCTCAAATGCTTGAGGACATTATATGGCGGTAGAAGAGTATGGTGGTGGTGGTGGAGGTGGGAGGAGGAATTTTATTTTCATTCCTGAGGAGGGGGGCAGTGGTTGGAGAAGGATGGGGGAGGTGCTGCGTGACTTTTCCTTCGACAAGAGAGGGAGCGACGGTTTGGAATGACAAAGTGCTGGAGGACGTGGCTCTACTAGGGAGTCGGCTATGTCGGTGGCGTGTCAGTGAAGGAAAACTTGCAAGTGCACAAAGATCCTAGTACATCCTCAGTGACGAGGCGATCCTATGCGACAGCTCTAAAGACGGGTCATGCTACGGGAGTTCAAAGTGAAGGGGATCTGCAAATCAAGTCTCAGGACCAGTTTGTTAAGATGTACAATTTCTTAAAGGAGATGGAAACCCAACTTGTCGAGCTGAAGGCAGCGATAGCTTTCTTGTCTCTGAAAATAGGTCGGCTTTCAGTTGGAGGCAACAAGGTTGTAAGAAACAAGATAGGCCTAAATCATTTAAACCCAATTAAAGGAAAACGGAAGATCGGATTTGGCTCTGTCCCTATTTCTAAATCCAAGAGAGTATGGCGGGTCAAAAGGAAATCCGGATTGTTTGAAGCAAGGTCTATATCGGGTATCGGCGTAGAGACATCAGTAATGGAATGTTATTCGCTTGATGTAACACAGGATAGACCGATAATCGGTACTACACCCTTGGTCCCCGAAGCTCCCTCGTCAGAGTTGAAGGAAAATAGTGTGCCTATGTCTGAAGGAGATGTAGGAACCCCAGAGGTGAAGGGACTTGTTGTCACCCCAGAATCTCCAATGGGGACCATGATATCATTGGAGCGAACCAATGGAGTTGCTGGAGAACCAAAGGGTTTGAGGTTGGTGCCTAGTGTAGATGAATGTCTAGAGTCGGGAGTGCAATTGGATACTGTGTCTGGGGATAACCTTGCTCCCTTGGTGTCTCTTCCACCAATAGTGGACTGGATTCTGCCTAAAGTTAACGAGATTCAGCAGTTTGTGGGAATTTCACATGGAGGATGTGAAGACCAATTCAATGAACTAATCACTGCAATTGAGGCAAGCCATGCGCTTGAAACAAAGTTTCAAGAAAAGTAGGGCGCCTTTCTTAGGCAATCAACTACGACGCTAAGGGTGGTAGCTCAACTAAAGGAAAGTCTAAAGGGAGGACATTGTGAAGACGGGGAATCAAGGGTTTGGGGTTGGGTGTTCGGGTAGAGTTTTAGTTCTACGAGAAACAAGGGTTGGGGACCAGTCTAATGTATTTTGGGTTGTTCTTTTCATGGGCTTTTTAGGTCATTTTGGGCAAGGTTTTTCTTGTATACATTTAGTGTATTTGGTTTCTCCTTTGATATATAATATTTTTTACTTATAAAAAAAAAAAGAAAGATATGGTGCTGCTCAGGATGGTTGGTGCTCCAACGAAGTGAGACAAGCCGGAGAGGGCAACGAATCAGTTTTTGGCGAGATGTGTGGTGTGGAGATCACGCATTGGAAAGGGCTTTTCGAGCTCTCTATCGTATTGCAGTTAATAGGGAGGCTTCAGTGGCGGATATGCGGTTATTTTCTCATGGTTCTCATCATTGGAATATTCTTTTTAATAGGGATTTTCATGATTGGGAATTATCTATTGTTTCAGACTTTTTCAGCCTACTATATTCCACGGGGACTCCTACGGCATAGCGTGATAGATTGAAGTGGAGGTCTAATAATCACAAGAAATGTACAGTTAAGTCATATTATAACATTTTGACAACACAGGATCATACTCCGTTCCCCTGGAAGAATATTTGGAGGTCTCGTGTGCTTTCTAAATTAGCATTTTTTGTATGGAATGCCGCTTTTGGGAAGATCTTGACCACAGACAATCTGAGGAAGAGAGGAGGTGTAGTGATGGATTGGTGTTATATGTATAAAAAATAATGGAGAATCTGTGGATCATCTCTTACTACATTGTGAGGAAGCAAGGGTGTTGTGGGATGAGATCTTTCAAAAGGTTGAAGTTGCTTAGGTTATGCCCTTGGGGGTGGTGGATTTGTTGGGTTGTTGGAGAAATATGCAAGGCTGTCGTCAAGTGGCAGCAGTGTGGAAGATGATTCCGTTGTGCATCATGTGATGTATTTGGACAAAAATGAATGTGCGCTGCTTTGAAGATAAGAAACGCACAATGGCAGAGCTGAATAATTTTTTTCTCCACACTTTAATGCTTTGGTTTTCTGGTATTGTATTAAATGGGGACAATGTTCATGATTTCTTATCTTTAATTTATCGCTCTTAGAATGTATTTAGGTCTACTTTTGTATACTTCCTGTGTACATTGGTTATGCCTATTTTATTCATATCAATAATATTTATCTCCTACTTATAAAAAAAAAATTGAAAAGATAAAAACAAATTAGAAGAGTGATTAAAGGATTATAAAGTCCACAGGATATAAAGAGGGGAAAGGGAAAGAGAAAAGGAAATGAATTTTGATGCAATTCTTTAGCTATCTATGCCATTAAAGGATTAATTGAAGCGGCCTTGACATCGAATTTGTATATTCATCACAATATCTACATCATCACATAAAAGGATTTGAACTCCAATAATTTCTCTTTTTCTGAAACATACTACTGTGTCTAACTTTCAGATATCACTATTTGAATTCCCATAGTATTATGGTCCACAATCACCTTTTTATTTCTCAATCCCCTGGAATAATATGTATATATGCGCGCTAAAGCATTTGCTAACAGCATACTCCATATAGAATTCTTATAGGGGGCTGTAAGGCATGATATGTAATTGGCAGTTCTGACAGTCAGAATAGAGAAAAGGAGTAGAGATGTGAAATCCTATATCCGAGAAGACTTTTGTTTCTTAAATACCTCCATCTGGACACGCATGGTCTCCAACAAGCCGACCAATCCAGGTGCACGTTGTGACTGCATGACAACATTTTCACTTCTACTACGTCCAAGCTTTCTCATCAACTTGGACCTTTTATCTTTCTTTTTCTCCTTTGATGGTACAATGAGACCCCTGTTTACATAAAATAATAAAAATAGAAAGGGCAAAGGGTGGAGAAGGTAGAAATCATAAACAAAGTATGAGACAAAGTCCAATGATAAGCCTTCAATGATCTAACAGAAGCAGAACAATCTGCAAGCCAAACAAGATAATAGAAGCATACCCTGTGGCCCCAGCACATGCCAAAAGGACTTCATATGCAGTTTCACGGAGGTCATCATCAGTGATTCCTGAAAGCAGCAAAAGTAAGAATGTTATTGACAACCATTTCGTGCATTTTAGCTCTTCCTTCATGCCAAGGTCCATAGAAAAATCATCCCAAAAATGCAGTTTTGACTCTTGATCAACTTGTTACTCAAGGCAACTGACCATAAAGAAGAAGATGGCATTTAGATAATCACATGATTCAACTTTGAAAGGGCAATCCATTATATGTAACTTTCTCTTGTTATTTCCATTATTATCATAAACATAATCCCATTACTGCTTTGGTACAACAGTAAATACCCATTGTTTTCTATTAAGGTGTTTCTCTTGTATCCTTGGGTTATGCCTATTGTTTTTTTATTAATAAAACATACTGATTACTTTTTAAAAAAAAAAAATATAGCAACACTGTCATAACAAAAATAATGTTAAAGAAAAAGAATTACTTTTTTTTTTGTTTTGGTTGAACTAAGTACTTTAGACATATCCCAACTACCCCTTTACTCACAAGAGCTATCAGTAAAGTGTTAGAAATTAATTAGACTAATTAAAAAGTAGCAACTGCCGTACGCAAATGAGAATGAATTTGGGTCTGGATGTCGGTCTTCAACACTGACAATTTATGCTTACTATGCATAGTTTGTACCATTAGCCTCCAGTAATTATATGGACTTTCTTAAAAGCATGGGTTAAACTGCAAATAACCTATCCTCCCACCATATTAAACTAGATCATAATCCTTTTTACCTGTTGCAAAAGAAGGCAATTTAAGTGCAAGATCAGAAGCATCATTTGTGTTCCTCCTTGAAGTTCTGAGACTATCAACCTTTTCAGCATCATCATCATCCTCAAAATCTTCGATATCATCTACAGTCAGTTCTTGAACCTGCGTAGAGTTAAAAGACTCGGATCTTGACACATTTGACACAATCGAAGATGGTGCAAAAGTCGGAGCTAGTGTGGAAACAGGAGCTGGTGTGGAAACGGGGGATGGTGTGTAAACAGGAGGTGGCGTGAAAGCAGGAGCAGGTGGCGGTGCTCGTTTAGGAGGTGAACCTGAAGATTCAGGATTTGTAACCAAATAAAAGTCACCAGCAGAACCTGTATTACCCTGGTAAAGGCACAATAATTAAAGTTTAAAATTACCGGCAAGAATAAGATACACTGAAATGCTTATGAACTAATTAAGCAATATTACATGTAGGCACAGACTATTGTCGGCAGAATTTCCTTTTGGAATATACATCACAGCCAAAAGATGTGAAAAAAAATTGCAGCCCACATAAAATCTTAGAAGATAGAGATTACTAATACACGTAATGAGAGAAAATGTTCGCTATATTAGTCAGAGAGCACACTTGTGCATGTGTGATGCAAATAATTGGCCTTGGTGCATGTGCACATTTGTATGCACCAACATGATTATTCTAAAACCAATCAACAGTGTGATTAACTGTGCACAGTGAGTAGAGGCATACAATTTGGGGTAAGCCAGTGTGATCATGATAATCTCTAATAGCTTCTGATAGGTCCAGCATTCCACCTGCATTGACAAAGGGTCTTTAGAGTGACAAATTCTAACAAAAATAAAAACCAAATGCACATGAGAGAACACGTTTAGCCACCTTTTTTAGCACAATTGAGGACATAATCGACACTAACTTGATCAAGATCCACATCATCTAGTGTAACTGCACCAGGAGGCATCACAACTTTCTTTATCAGACTACCAGAAAGTATAAAATCAAGAAGTATCCGCCTGTCCCGCCTGTATCTTTGTAGAAGCTCGACAGCATTTTCCCTAGGATTAAAAAGTCATAATTCATTAGTATGATAGGCAGGCATCATACAAATGCAGACGGACAGACATGTGAATGTATGTGGTGTGTGTGCACGCACAGTACGTTCTTCCTATTGAGTACGCCTCTATAGGTATTCATAAACAAACTTGTGTGGGGGCGAGTTTTTGGATTGAGAGAGAATATTCATAATAGAGAGATACATACTCATCCATGGCAAACTAAACAGCAACTAGTAGACCGCCACGGCCTTCAGTTCCGCAATAATGTGATCTCTAAAACCTGAGCATAATTTTGAAACAAAGATTAATTTGAAAACATACACATAGAACTTATTGCCATTGCATTCTGGCATTTAGCTGATCTGAATAATCAGATGATACTCGACTCCAACAGTTTCCGATACGGCAAGTTGACGTCCACTGGAAAAGCAAGTAATAGTTTCCGCTATATTCTCTGTTTGGTAAGTAAAAAGCCGGAATTAAAAAAAGAGATCTCGAGTTAAGTAAAAACCTCATTTATTTCCGTATCGTAACCCGAGATCTGATATCTTTTTCTTCGGCTGAAATTTATTAGCGACCAAACAGAGCCTAAAACACGAGCCGAACAAAGTCAGAAGCAGAAATTCAAGAACCAAGAGATCTCGAACTCGAAACAAATATTAGATAAAAAAATTTAAAGAAATGGAAATGTGAACTTCAATGGACCTCGTGCAATTAACGCGGTGCTTTGATTGAAGGATTGGACGAAGTGCAGAGAAATGAAATTCAAATTTAACTGAAGCCGGAGGCACGGAGAGTCAAACTTCAATGGCGGGAATGGGAGTAGAATTTAGAATAGAAGAACAGAAGCGAAACGGTTCACATTGAGTACTGCTAACTGCTCTGAGCGAACCCGGTAACCAGCTCTCACGGTGGGGAGAGAGAGAGAGAGAGAGAGAGAGAGGAGAAAATCTGAGTGGAAGGGATTGACAATTAATTCAGATCTAATTTTATTTTTTATTTTAAGTTTTGTAACTTGGAATTTAGTAATTTACCGAGGGAGGTAAATACCAATGAATAATTGTATTTGTTATCTCCTCATATAATACACCGAATTTTTTTAATTTGTTTTTTCTCATAATAAATATATATTATATAAATTATGAATAGAACAATTTAATTAATTTAATAAAAATTAAATTAAACTAAATTAAAATATTAAAATATATAAAATATATGACGTAGAATGAGAAGTAACATTTCTTAATACCAATATATGATTATAAATTTATGAGTAATATTATATATAATTAAAAAGTACGTACAAATGTTTTGAAAAAAAATATGTTTTATTATTAAAAAAATTAATTTTTTTATGTAAATTTTATATTTATTTATTTTTAAAAAAAAATTATATAGTATTTACGTGATTGTAAATATAATTTTTATAAATTTATATAAATATTCACGCACTTTTTTTGCATGGTATGTATAGAATTTTAAGAAAAATATTTTATTGATAAATTAAAAGTAATTTTTAATGATTTGGTACAAAGATAAATTAAAAGTAATTTTTAATGATTTGGTACAAAAATATATTAAAAGTATCTATATAGTACTCTAATCACGAGAGGAGGCCTTCAAAAAAAAACAAATTACAAGAGGAGGGAACTGGGATGGACGTGTCTTCTTTTGAAATGCTGGAATTTGCTAGAATTTCATTTATAATATATTTTGAGTTTTAAAATTTTATCACATCATACGATATAAGTATTTTGGTTTATAAATTTTTTTTTTCAAATTATCTAATAAATTTTTTTTCCATTATTTAAAAATATAAATGCATTTTTCATACGTCTCAATATATTGGAGTTTGGACATTTTGTGACGACGTTTAGAAGGAGAAATAATATTTACATTTTTATAATATGTGAGTCACGCCTACTTCTTTTAAAAAAGTAGATGTAGTTGAAACTTATATAAAAAAATTATTTGTAAGTCTCACATTTTTTAAAATGAGTATGCAAAACTTACATACTCTAAAACGTATCTAATAACAATTATTCTATATACAGTCATTATATATAATCGATGCGCAATTGTTGATGCCACGCTAATTTTTTTTTCCCCTTAAAAAAAAAAAGACATAGAAGCAAAAGAGGAAAAGAAGCCCGCCATAAACCGAAATAGGAAAGAAAGAAGAAAAAACTCACTAAAATAGAGCTCAGCATCGTTTGGATCTTCGTCTTTCCGCTCGTCCAGCATCTGGATTTTCATCTTCGAGCCATATAGAGCCATCCTCCAAGGAGAAATTCAAAGAAATGGAAATAGGTCTTCATCTTCGAGGGAGAGAACACACAAAGAGTGAGAGAAATGGAATGAAGGAGAGTCAGATATATGAGAAAATGCAAAGAGGGAGTGAAACAGTGCGTTTTTATTTTTTCACGTCAAACACGTTTGCCCTGCGCTTGCACTAAGTGACCACCTATAGCTTTTTTCATCTAATAATACCCATCGACAAAATTGCGCTGCTTGCTTAGCTTATTTATCATATATAGTATTGTGTTTTAATAAACAAGTATGGATAATAAGATACCTATAATTATTTTACAATTTATCAATATAATTACATTGCTTTATTAAAAATAAATTTAAAATTTACAATCTACCCAATTTCATTTAAGATTTTAAAATAATTGTGAGGTAATTATAATTTGATTGTTTTCCAACGGACAAATAGGTCTTGTGCAATAGACTTCTATGATCTATGGATTAATGTGAGAAGGAAATTGAAGAAAGAGGACTGTGAGGGGATGGCAGCTCTAGTGAAGGGGATTGGCCTGAAAACATCTCATTTCATCTAATTATTATAATTTTTCTAACTTTTAATACAAGATAAAATAAACAATTTAATTTTTTTAAATCTTAAAATAAAATAATATTAAAAAATATATTATAACAATATTTTATTCAACTTTTTAATTTTAATCTCATTTCATCTGCAAAAACAAACCAGTAGTTAGTTTAGGAGGAACCGCTCTCTTTTGAGAATAGATTCACTAGTCCAAGATTAGTTGTGAGGTCTGCTCTATAAAGTATGGAAACTTACAGGAAAGCACAAGACTTCAAAGATGAGCAAAAAGCTACTAGGGAGGGCACGAATTTCATCCCATCACATTGACACATATGTAGTGAAAGCAAATTTTGATGCTGCAGTGGAAAAAAAAAAAAATCAAAAAATTGGTATTGGAGCGGTATTAAGAGATTGGGAATAAGAGCTCTTAGTTTTTGTATGTGATAAAAAGAGTGAGGTTTCGAATCCAATCATAGCAAAATGACTGACTTTATGGAAAGCTATGGAGGCATGCTTTGAGTCAGGGTGTCGCAAAGTTATTTTGGAGGGTGATGCTTTGATGGTGATTAAGGCAGTTCAAAGTGAAGAGCAATGTTTTGCCGGGTATGGTCGACTCGTGGAAGACTTGCAGCAGGTAGTAACAACATATCCAGACTGGTTGTTAAGTTTTACTCCAAGGGAAGGGAATCAGAAAAATGACACCTAAATAATGAAAAGAATCATGCGTTCTTTCAAATTTAGATTTGAATCATAATTTAGATTTCAGTCACATCTAATAAATCTTAAATGATTAATACTAATAATTTAAGATGAATTTAGATTCGAATTTGAACCCATGGTCTAGTATATGTCAAACTACACGAGAGTAACATAGGGATAATTGAGCTACTATCCTTAATCATTACTCCGCATGTTTGCTTTTCACTTGTATAAACAAAATATTCTCGAGTTAGTTTATACTTTATATTGGTCATGGAGTTATAAAATCTAAATGGCAATCTTGAGTTAATGTGTTTTGTGTGTTTAATATCATTCAGACAATAATAATAATAATAAATCGAGAGTATTTACATGCCTATTCCGTAAAAATAACAATAATATTATAAAATAAATTATTTTATTTTTAAATCCATGGATAGAGCATATCATGTTGCATATTTCTCTCGATTATGAAATGTTTGAGAAATAATATGAGATGAATAATAATAAGATGGCTTATGAATAGGAATGATTTCGTTTGTTTTCATAACTCATATAATCATTACAAAATTCTTAAATTAAAAAAAAAATCAACTTTTACAAATTTTAAAATAAAAATAATATTAAAAAATATATTATGACAATATTTTTTTTAATTTTCAATTTTAATCTTAACTCATTTTATTTTATTTGCCAAAACAAATGAGGTTAGTTGTTGTGTTTTGGAATATGAGAAAGAAAAAATATTTATTGAGTTTTAGAAAATGAAAAAGAAAAAGTTGAAAAAAAAATATGATGAAATTAAAATATTATTATAATATAATTTGTTAATATTAATTTTGTTTTAAAATTTTTAAAAATTAAACTTAAAAAAATATAATGATTAATTTGAAATTATTTATATTTAAATGATATTTAAAAACAAAATGAGATGAAACAAAATAGAAAAGATAAAAACTTTTTCTCCAAACATCCCTTAACGACTTCGAATAATCCATCCAGAGGCTGATAGCCCATTACTATATCATGGCTAGGCTGTTTTATTATTATTTTTGTTAATTTAATTATTTTGATAACTTTTGGTGGGTTTTCTTCCCTTGACCAGCCCTAGGTAGGGTTTTTGGGCAGGGGTTTAAACACTTGAAAGGCTTGAAGCGCACAAGTCTTCTGTTTCCAGTCCCTCCATACGGCACCACCCATGGCCAGTAACGACCCTCAAGATCAAGAGTCTCGTAGAATAGAGCTAATGGACCACGAGTTTGGAGTAGAAAAAGAACTCGAAGAAGAAAGCGAAGACGAAGATGTCGAAGGCTGGGACGACTGGGAGGCAGAAAACGATGATGTAGATGAAGGAGAAAGCTCCGACACCGATTTCCTTTGCTTTTTCTGCCACTCCAGGTACGGTTCGTGCGATGCGCTGTTCGATCACTGCAGTTCGTCGCACCACTTCGATTTTCGGGGTATTCGGACAGGGTTGGGTTTGGATTTCTACGGTGCGTTCAAGCTCATTAACTACGTCCGCTCTCAGGTAAGTGTACTATTTGATTTGAGCCATATTTTCTTGCTCATAAAATGGCGGAAATTAAAAGAAAAGTAAGTGGAACTGGAAGAAAATATTCGTCTGAATAAATTTGTCCTGTCAGGTTAAATATGGGCTTTGTATCGAGTGCTGGTTTAGAAAAAAATAGGAGCTACGAATGGGAAATCCAGGTTGAATGAAGCCAAGTAGTTGTGTTTTGCCCAGTCTAGTGGAAATTATTACAAAAGTGTATCCTGCAATCTCTTGCGTGTCCTCAGCATGCAGATAACGTGTTTTTCTGTTCTTCGTACTCTCTGTTTGGATGTTGAGAAACTGGAGTGGAACAAGCGGGGAAAAAGAAGAAGAAATTGCAATATTTGTGTCAAGTTTTCACGAGTGGCTCAGAGTTATGGTCATTTTCATGCTAATCAACGATGAGAAACTGTGTTGAGGGTTTTCCGTTTTAGTTTTCAATTTGAAAATATATTGAACCAACTATATGTTTATACGCACACGTGAATAAATAGATTTGCATATGGGAGTCTGAGGATTTGAGTGCAAGTTTTAAAGGTTGATAACTTTGTGCATGTTAAAAGTTGTGGTCTGAGATGTTCTTATCGCCCATCGATTCTTTTGTGTACCAGGTGGCAGAACATAGATGTTGGAATTGCGGTGTTGCCTGCCAGTCAAACCAAGATCTACAGAATCATTTACACGAGACAGTCAACATTGAAGCCATTAATCCACTTTTGGATGACGAAAGATACCTAAAACCTTTCATGAAAGATGACTCACTATTGTATAATTTTGGTGAAGATGAAGAAGGTGAAGATGACTATGCCGCACCAATTGACAAAGAGGAACTGATAAGGGACTTGAAGAATTATGAAGATATTTCTATTGATGATGATCATACTGATACCTGTGACAAAAGTGGAGTGAAAGTTGTTTCTGCTTCCAATGACAAAAATGGTGTGAGTTCAATAGAACACGCTGGCTCAACTGGTGGAAAGCTGAAAGAAATCAAGAATGTGAATGATAATTATTTTGGGGCCTACAGTTCATTTGGCATCCACAGAGAGATGATAAGTGATAAGGTTCTTACTCCATCTGTTATGTTAGGAGGAGTGAAGTTCATTTGTATCAATTTTTGCTTGGAAAAAAGCTTGCTAGGTAAAAAGTTGCCTGCAATGCTAACACATATGTAAATGTTATTGCAGGTAAGAACGGATGCTTATAGACAAGTCATCTTGAAAAACCCCTCTCTTTTGAAGAATGCTGTTGTTATGGATGTAGGTTGTGGGACTGGCATACTAAGGTGAGATGTCAAATATGGTTTGTCTTCAGCAAATTCTAAGCTGTTTTTTTTTTTTTATTTGCATTACAAATTATTCCATTACTTGGGGCTGATGCAGCTGAGACCATTGATAAAAGTGCTGAAGCACTACAGTTTTGAATTCATGGCCCATGGCCATATTTCATATTACTCATTATATCATTTTAGGTTATCTGAAGATTCTGAACATCCTGGATCATCATTAGTTGATTTATTATGTGTAAATGCAAAACAATTTTGTATATACCTGCGCATGATCATGTGAATGTCTTGTGATAATTGGTGGAAGGAAGTGCTCCTTATGAAACATTAGCCTGATGTGATGGGAGGCTATAGTTCATGTTTCTTTATCAACTGAAAGCATCTCAATAGTGTTGTTTCTCCCTTGCGAATTGGCCACTCAATAGAAAACTTTTGTACACTTGTCTCTCCTCTCTTAACCATAGAGCCTTTGAGCCTTCTCATGGAATGAGGGCTTTTGTTTTAAACAACATAACATTGCTGAGTTTATTGGCAGATGCCGTTAACCTTGTCAGCTGATACTATTGCCATGCTCCATCGATGGTTGAAGCATTGGACTAAGTGAGTCATTTACGATTAGTGGAAGAGAAAAAAAGTTACATTTACTAAGAATGTGTGAGAGCCATTACTTTCCCTAGAAGAGTATATGGAAATGTAAGGTTCCTCCCAAGATTGCTTTCTTTGCTTAGACTGCGTCCCTTGGGAGAATCCTCACCACTGACAATTTGAGGAAACGTGGTCTCATCATTATGGGTTGGAAAGTTACATTTACTAAGAATGTGTGAGAGCCATTACTTTCCCTAGAAGAGTATATGGAAATGTAAGGTTCCTCCCAAGATTGTTTTCTTTGCTTGGACTGCGGCCTTTGGGAGAATCCTCACCACTGACAATTTGAGGAAACGTGGTTTCATCATTATGGGTTGGTGCTTCTTGTGTAAGAAAAATGGGGAATCCATGATCGTCTATTGTTACATTGTGAGGTGGCTAGGTTTTTGTGGGATGAGATCCTTAACTGGGCCGGTGTGACTTGGGTTATGCTTGGAAGAGTTATGGATATTTTTAAATGCTAGACAAGTATCAGGGGTAATGCACACATCGTCTTTGTGTGGAAAATGATCCTTCATTGTATTTTGTGGTGTTTGTGGATGGAGAGAAATAATAGGTGTTTTGAAGACCGGGAGCATTCCCTGGACAAGTTGAAGAGATTCTTTTTTAACACATTATTTTCCTGGGCTTCGGTCATTATTTGTAGTGAGGATAGTTTTCATAATTTGCTTGTATCCATCATTAGTGCTTGGTGGTAATTAGGCGTATTTTGTGTATACTTCCTTTGTACTTGGACTATATCTTTTTCTATTAATAAAGATTTACTTTTACTTATATGTGTGAGAGCCATCTTTGTCCATCATATAAAGTCACTAGCCCATATGTCTCCCTTTCTACTAGTATTGATTATCTTATTCTTTCTCTTTTTTTTCCTTCCTATTTCTTTTTCTTTTACCAGTCTATTTGCTGCTCAAGCTGGAGCTTCAAGGGTAATTGCAATTGAAGCAAGTGAGAAGATGGCTGCTGTTGCAACTCAGGTAAATTTTTTTCCTTTGTTCAATATTAGTTAGAATCACCTTTGTATTTCCTCTCATGGAGTTTGCCTTCCTTTTGTTTATTTTGTTTGCAGATTGCATTGGACAATGGCCTTTGGCAGAGTAAAATCCCAAACGAAGGTTTTAATCAACCCACAGAGGTAATAGAAGTGGTTCGAGGTATGGTTGAAGAACTTGATATATCTTTACAAGTCCAGCCTCAAAGTGTTGATGTGTTAGTGAGTGAATGGATGGGGTACTGCCTACTTTATGAGTCAATGCTTAGCTCGGTTCTCTTTGCCCGGGACCGATGGTTGAAGCCTGGAGGTGCTATCCTCCCTGACACTGCAACTATTGTGAGTGCTATGCATATTGCACTTTCCTATGAAAATCTTGATTTCATGTTCACGAGAGCTTATCAAGTTCTCCTCCAATTTCTTTGTAGTTTGTTGCAGGATTTGGTAGAGGTGGTACCAGTCTTCCATTTTGGGAAAATGTGTATGGTTTCAACATGTCTTGTATCGGCAAGGAGCTTGTTGGGGATGCTGCCCAAACACCTATAGTTGACATTGTGGATAATCATGATATAGTGACTAGTTCTGCAGTTCTTCAGGTTAGTGTCCATTTTACATGACTCGTTCCTTTCAAATTATCTGCATACATTATCAAAGATTCTATTTTTTTGGGAGCCGGCTTATCATGTATCCTCAAAGCTCCCCAAACTTATTGCACTATTCTTCATGACAAAATTGGTTTTGCTGCTATCAATTCTTGTTCCTGGTTTTAAGCTACTCCAATAAACTGTCTAATTTTCTGATTGGAAACTTTTGGCCATAGAAATGCTAACTATATGTATCATTTTACTGCTATGCCGTTCAAATCCCAGAAGAATTGTCTTTAGTAATATAAGAGTCTTCAAGCATACTAATTCAGTGAGGTTTAGAAAAACTTTTTCCTGAATTCTTTTTTCCCTTTGTGGAACATATTGAAATTGCTGGATCTATTATTTTCTCAAATAATTGTAAAATACTTACATAGATGCCATAGGCACATAGTATATAAGCTCAGTGTTTGATGTACGAATCTGGTTTTGAGCAGCACAGAAAGCAAAATCTAGTTTTGAGTAGTTTATGATGGTATGCATTTTTTTTTTTTGGCTTCAGACATTTGACTTGGCAACAATGAAACCGGATGAAGTGGATTTCACTGCAAGTGCTGTGCTGGAACCATGTTTTGGTAGTTCTGGTGGTAGCATCACAGATGATTTGGAATCCTTGACAACATTATGTTATGGGGTTGTCTTGTGGTTTGAGACTGGTTTTACTAGCAGGTTCTGCAAAGAAATGCCAGGCGTGTTGTCCACATCCCCATACACACCAAAAACGCATTGGTCACAAACAATCCTTACCTTCCGGGAGCCAATTGCCATTGCGTCAGAAAAACTGATTGGTGACAGATTGGCAGCAGTGGGCACTGATGCCTGTCCTGCTTCAAAAATTCATTTGCGCATCAGCATCGCTCGTGCAGCTGCTGAACATCGCAGCATTGACATTTCCTTAGAAATTGCTGGATTTGGTCCCGATGGTAGGAGACTCAAGTGGCCTGTTCAACTATTTAGTCTACGTTAGGACATATGCGATGGATCAGAAAACTGTCATTTTCCAATTCCCATATTGGCTGGCAGCCTTTGTGGATTGGTTTTGGATCATTGAGTTTTGTTGTATTCATCATTCTATTGTTCTCCATAATTTTATTATTTCATGACATTTAAGGAGTAACTACATAGAGCCCCTAAAAATAAAAAATAAAAATATCGTTTGAATAGTGAGTAGAGATGGGATGAATCGAGATAAAAGTTAAATAAAATATTATTTTTTTAAAATTTAAAAAAATTAAATTATTTTATATAAAAATTTTAAAAAATTATAAAGATGAGATAAAATGTTTCAACGATCGGACTGGGAGTGGGTTCTCAATGCTGTATTTTTCTTGCAAAACGGTGGACTTCAGGCCACGTGTCGGTGAGGCATTGGTTTACGTTTGGTTAACGGTGGTTTCCACAGGATGAATAATTGAATATTAAGACGACCGCAAATTATAAAAACATTAGAATTCAATAGAGTGAAATAAGCGTACAATCTATGTTTTTGTAAAACTTGAAGGAAATAATTTAATATAGACCATTTAATAGATTATGTATTTTATAATTAATATTTAGTTTTCTACAGTATCATTTTTATATTTATGAAATATTATAAATATTTAATTAATTTCTTTCTCTACTTTTTATTTATTTATTTATCTATATTTTATTTAATTTAAAATGAATAAAATATATTTAAAAAATATAATATTTAAATAATATAAAAAAATAGATAAATTGACGAATGATATATTATAACAGTTGATCTGTAAAATAAAAATATAGATTTTAATGATTTATTTTAAAGAATAGGACGAATAATGTATTGAGAGTGCTCTTGCAGCCGCCTAAAATTGATGAGAATGGCGGGGTCAAGTGGTAGTACAATCACAAAAAGAAAACAAGGCATGGATGGAAAAGTCAAGCCAGCCAGACCCCCACGAGTAAAACCCACTTTCCTCGAAATAATTTCGGATTCTTGCAATGACTGACGACAAACCAGTTCTTCTCTAGACTCTTTGGCTAATCATTGCATTATTTCTTGAATAATCAGTTCTTTGAAGAGTATAATGGCATTGGGGGAGATATTTCTTGCTGCGTTCCTTCAAGTGTTGTTTGACCGATTAGCGTCTCCGGAGTTGCTGAAATTTGCACGACGAGAGGGACTTCGAATAGAGCTGGACAAGTGGAGCAAAACGTTGTCAAGAATCCGGAAGGTGCTTGATGATGCAGAGGAGAAGCAACTTACTGAGGGGGCAGTGAAAGAGTGGCTGGATGATCTTAGAGACTTGGCCTATGATGTGGAGGATATACTCGATGAGTTTGCGACGGAAGTTTTGCGACGCAAATTGATGGGTAAAAGTCCAACTAGCACTCTTAAGGTAAGGAAGCTTGCCTCTGCTTGTTTTACCGGTTTGACTCCAAGTGTTGTTAAGATCAACATTAGGCTGAGGTCAAACATAACAAAAATCACTGCTCGGTTTAATGATCTTGTTTCGCAAAAAGACCAACTGAAATTAAACGAAAGTGTAGACGTGAGGTCAAACAAAAGAAAAGAGATACCGCCTTCAACTTCTGTGGTGACTGAAGATCACGTTTACGGTAGGGAGAAAGATGTAGATTCCATACTTCAATTATTGTTGAGTGAGAAATTTGGTGATGATACCTTAACTAAAGTTCGCGTGATTCCTATAGTTGGGATGGGGGGCATGGGAAAGACGACACTTGCCAAGCTTATATACAATGATCATAAAGTGTGGAGCTTTTTTGATCTGAAAGCATGGGCTTGTGTTTCTGAAGATTTTGATGTTGTTACGATTGTTGACCGATTCTCATATTGACCGATTCTTGCTCATGAAGACGTTCGTGAGTGGGAGTCTATCATCTTAAGAGTCCTTTAAGTGGTCAAACACTTCTCCATCAATTTAAACTGATCCCATGAAAATAGGATCACGTGGGACACGTAAACCTGAAATTTGATGGGGATTTCGGCTATAAATATATGTGTTTGGTCCCCAAACTCACTCACTCAATTCTTTTCGGTAATACACCATCTAAATAGAGTAGAGAAGAGTTTGGAAGAGCCAAACACAGTGAGAACCGAAACTTTTATAGTGAATTGCATTAATGGCTGGAGGTAAGATTTCTTGGCATTAAACCCTTTAATTCTCATTTCTAAAGTGTTATTCCGCATTAGAGAATTTTATTTAAGTCTAACAGTTGGTATCAGAGCATTGAAATCCTCTGTCTTGATGTTTAAATTCAAAAACCCGAGTTCCTCTGTTTTTGGCCGTGACTTGAAAAAATTTTTTGGGTTTTATTTTTTGGACGTTTTTTATTTGAAAGAAGTTTAGAAATCATAAAGAAATATTTTTTCTAAGCTTTTTGTGATTAAAAACATGTTTTTTGACGTGAAAAACACTGTAAAATGTGAAAATCGCGCTGTGTCTGGAGGTAGAAGACGACACGAACGACATGTCGTTTTCAGGCTTGTTGAAAACGACATGTTGTTTTCAGCAGCTTTTTGTTTCATTCGGTTCGGCTAAACGACACGTCGTTTTCAATTTAATGAAAACGACATGTCGTTTTGTTTCGGAGCCCGTTCAGTGTGTAATGACAAAAACGACACGTCGTTTTTCAATTGATGAAAACGACATGTCATTTTATTCGGTAGTCGTTTATCAAGCCTGATGATAAACGACATGTCGTTTGAGTTTCAGTAAAACGACATGTCGTTTAGAGGCTGTCTGTGTTTTAAGAAATTGGGCAAAACGACACGTCGTTTTTTCCTTCTAGAAAAACAACATTTCGTTTACTTGGTGCAGTAAAAAAAAAAAAATTTCCCATTTTTAATGGCTTGAATAGTGGGTTTTTGGGTCTATGCCCTTTGTGCTTATAATTTTTTATTTATTTTTTTATTTTTAATTATATGCAATGAGGATATTTGTTTATTATGCTCATATTTAGTTTGCAAGAATTGATTAATTTTTTACTTTTTACATGCAATTTTTGATGAGTATATAGTTTAGAGCATGAGATTAAATGTTATGCATAATATTATAATCTAGATTGTGCAATATTTATGCTTATATTATGAATCTTTTGTGCATAGTTATAACATGTGAGTATTAGTTAAAATTATGTAATTCATAATATTAAGCTAGTCTTATGCAATTTAAATGTCTAGTGATCCATATAGTTTTATGTTAATTAGAGAATAGCCACAGCATATTTAATTAAGTAAAATTATAATGATTGATTAGGATCACATAAAGAATATTAGACATTAATTGTAATTAATTATACATAAATATAATAAATTTTATTCCACAGGAATTTTTATTATATTTATATTATTAATTAGGATAAAATATCAAGTTATTCATAAATTACCCACAGGAATTATGAATGAAATAAATAATTTGATAGTTTTATCATAAAAGTCTAAGATAAAATACACATCAAATTCATAATATACCCTTTAGAATTATGAATTAAGTAATTATATTGATAAAATTCTATCATATAGATTAATTGGATCTACTGGTATTAAAAATTTAGCCCACAGGCAATTTTATGTCATTAGATTCAATTTTTAGGCATGATTTACATTGGTAAAACATGAATATTTATTTAGGCCTCAATTTTAACATAAACATGTAATCTATATGCAGTTTCACAACCTACAAATTTCTCTGATATTCGTTATGATATCCCTGAACTTAAGGGAGATAATTATAAGGTCTGGAAGGAGAGAGTTCTTCTTCATTTAGGGTGGATGGACATAGATTATACTATTAGGAAAGACGAACCACCAGCTGTAACTGATACCAGTAATGCAGCAGACATCGCACTATATGAGCGATGGGAGCGATCTAATCGCCTAAGCATGATGTTCATTAAGACTAGAATATCAGCTGGTATTCGTGGTTCTGTCGATCAGCATGAAAAGGTCCGAGACTTTCTAAAAGCCATTGATGAACAATTTGTCACTTCAGACAAGGCACTAGCAAGCACCCTAATTATGAAGTTCTCATCCCTAAGACTCACCAGTGTGAAAGGTGTGCGTGAGCACATCATGCAAATGAGGGACAATGTGGCTCAATTGAAGAAACTCGAGATTGAAATGTCGGAGTCCTTCCTAGTGCACTACATCCTGAACACACTCCCGCATCAATATGGACCCTTCAAAATCTCTTACAACACACATAAGGATAAATGGTCAATTAATGAACTCATGACCATGTGTGTTCAAGAGGAAGGGAGACTGATGATGGAACAGGGTGAAAGTGCAATGCTGGCAACGCATGGAAAGGGCAAATATCAAGCCAAACTGAAGGGAAAAGGCAAAATACCTCCCCAATGTGGTATTAAGAAAGATTCCAAGTATTTCTTCTGTAAAAAGAAGGGACACATGAAGAAGGAATGCGCCAAATTCCAGAAATGGCTTGCAGACAAAGGTAATTCGACTTCACTTGTTTGTTATGAATCTAATATGGTTAATGTCAATATTAACACATGGTGGATTGATTCTGGATCAACAATCCACATTTCGAATTACTTGCAGGGTTTGCAAAACCTAAAGAAGCTAGTGGGAAGTGAGCGAAGCATATTATCAGGAAACAAGATGGGCTCGCATGTGAAAGCTGTTGGAACTTGCTATTTAATTTTATCTAGTGGTTTTGTTTTAAAGTTGGAGAAGACCTTTTATGTTTCAAGTTTTTCTAGAAACTTGATTTCAGTTTCTAGACTAGTACCTTTTGAATATTCCTTTAATTTTTCAAATTCATCATTCAGTTTATTTTATAAATCTGATTGTGTTGGGAATGGTACTTTGTCTGATGGTCTTTACTGCATTAATTTACAAAACAATATCACTTATGATTCAATGCATGTTCACACTAGCACTAAAAAATGTGTTATTAATGAGGATTTTTCTAAATTATGGCACTGGAGATTAGGCCATATCTCCATAGATAGGATTAAAAGATTAGTAAATGAAGGGGTACTTAATACTCTGGATTTTACTGATTTTGAGACTTGTGTGGACTGCATAAAGGGAAAGCAGACCAACAAGTCAAAGAAAGGTGCCAATAGGAGTTCAGACATATTAGAGATCATACATACTGATATATGAAGTCCAGACATGGACTCATATGGTCAGAAATACTTCATCTCTTTTATAGATGATTACTCACGATATATGTATCTCTACATGCTTCATAACAAGAACGAAGCATTAGATGCATTTAAAATCTTTAAGGCTGAAGTAGAGAAACAATGCGGTAAACAAATTAAGATCGTGAGATCAGATAGAGGTGGAGAATATTATGGTAGATACATTGAGAATGGACAAGCACCTGGGCCATTTGCAAAGTTTCTTCAAGAGCATGGGATTGTTGCCCAATACACCATGCCTGGTTCACCGGATCAGAATGGTGTAGCAGAAAGAAGAAACCGAACATTATTGGACATGGTGCGGAGTATGCTTAGCAGCTCCAATCTTCCTAAATCATTGTGGGCTGAAACACTTAAGACGACAGTGTATATATTAAACCGAGTTCCAACCAAGGCTGTTTCTAAAACGTCATTTGAATTATGGAAAGGTTGGAAACCGAGTTTGCGACATATGCGCGTTTGGGGATGCCCGTCTGAGGTGAGAATTTATAATCCACAAGAGAATAAACTAGACCCAAGGACCATTAGTGGGTATTTCATTGGATATGCTGAAAGGTCTAAAGGTTATAGATTTTATTGTCCATCTCACAGTACTAGGATTGTGGAATCAAGAAATGCAAAGTTTCTTGAGAATGACTTGATCAGTGGGAGCGATCAAACCAGGAACATAGTTCCTGAGAATGATCATTCAGAATCTCAACCTTCCACTTCAAGTGATAGATTGGTTATTGTTTACAACACCCCTCAAGTACCAACTGGTGTTGAACTACCAATCATTGAAGTTCCACAAGTTGCTAACGACACTCTAGTAGATCAGGTAGTTCAAGAGTTGCCAAAACCGCGATGAATGGAAAAAAGTAATGAACAGTAAGATATGGGATATACCAGAGGAGAGAAGTGGAATTGTTCCAGCTCTTATGTTAAGCTATCACAATCTCCCCTCACATTTAAAGAGGTGCTTTGCATATTGTTCTATATTCCCCAAGGACTATGAATTTGAGGAGAAACAGTTGGTTCTATTATGGATGGCAGAAGGTTTGATTCAGTCACAACAAGAGGAAAAGGAAATGGAAGAATTGGGTATGGAGTATTTTCGCAATCTATTGTCAAGGTCATTTTTCCAACAATCAAGCATGGATAAATCGCGATTTCTGATGCATGACCTCATCAGTGATTTGGCTCAATCGGTTGCAGGGGATACATGCTTTAGAATGGAAGATAGAGTTTGTAGTGGTAACCAAGAGAATATTTCTGGAAAGGCTCGCCATTCATCTTATTTGGGTGGCCTTTACGATGGTAATAAAAAGTTTGAGGTTTTTTCTAAATTCAAATATTTACGTACCTTCTTACCTCTTATGCTACCATATCCTGGATACTGTTATTTGACTTTTCATGTTCCTCTTCAGTTCTTACCAAAATCATGATGGTTAAGAGTGCTCTCTTTGAATGGGTATTGCATAACAGAGATATCAGATAAAATTGGAGATTTGAAGCATCTACGGTACATTGACCTTTCTTACACTCCAATCACAAGCTTGCCCGAATCAATACTACTCTCTACAACTTACAAACATTGATATTGGAGAAATGTACTTATCTGAAGAGATTACCTTTAACATTTGAGAACCTTGTCAACCTGCGCCACCTCAATATTCTAGATACATACTCATTGGAAGGAATGTCTCCAAAAATATGTAAATTAACATGTCTTCGAACATTGTCTAATCTAATTGTGGGAGAAGGCAGTTGTTCTGGGATAAAGGAGCTAGGGCCTTTGTCAAATCTTCAAGGTACTCTTTGTATTTCAGGATTGGAGAATGTGACTGAACCATGGGATGCAAGGGAGGCGAATTTGATTGGTAAACCCAATCTTAGTGGGTTGTCGTTGGAATGGAGTGAAGACATTGATGAATCACGAGAATTAGAGGTACTCAATATGCTACAACCTCACAACAATTTGAAAGAGCTCACTATCGAGTGCTACGGGGGTATAGAATTTCCAACTTGGTTAAGATGTCCTTTATTTCCTGATATGGTGATCTTGATAATTGAAAATTGTGAAAAGTGCACATCATTGCCAGCAATCGGACAACTGCCATCACTCAAAGTCCTTTTGATTGGAGGCATGGCAAGTGTGAAGAAGGTTGGTCCTGAGTTTTGTGGGGATGGCTCCTCCCAACCTTTTAGATCCTTGGAGACTTTGCATTTCAAAGATATGAAGGAATGGGAGAACTGGATTCCTTGCGAAGAATTTCCAAAATTACGTGAGCTCTTACTTGGAAGTTGTCCCAGGCTACTGGAGAAGTTACCAAACCACCTTCCTTTGCTAAACAAAGTTATGATATATGGTTGTGGACAGTTGGTTGTTTCAATTTCAAGCTTTCCAGAGCTTTGTGAATTAACAATTGAGAGATGGAAAGGGATGATGGTGTATGGAGGAAAGGTTGACTTCAACTCACTCTATTTCGAGTCTCTTTCTACAATTTCAGAATTCACCGGTCGAATAGAAGGATTTAATAATGATGGGCTGAAAACTGTAGAAAACTTAACCATCTCAGATTGTGAGGAGCTGACATGTTTGTGGTCAAATGATGTGGGATCCCTACCACCTCTCCCATGTCTTCGTGTTTTGAAGATTGATGGCTGTCCAAAACTAGTTTCTTTGGTAGCAAATGAAGTAGAAGAGCAGCTACAGCCGGGGATTCCATCCACACTCAGAGAGATAGAGATATATAATTGCAAAGCCCTGGAATCTTTACCAAAGACAATGATGTACCACTACAGGTGTCTGGAGTATATTTATCTTAATGGATGTGATATTTTGACTTGCTTTGCAAAAGGCCAACTACCTCCAACTCTAAAGCAACTTAAAATAGACAATTGCAAGAATATGCGGATTTTGTTAGAGGATAATGATACCAATAGTTGTAGCAGCAGCACATCTCTTCTTGAGAACTTGGACATTTGGGGATGTCCATCCCTTGAATCCTTAACATCAAGCGGAGTGTTACCAGCAACACTTAGACAATTGCTTGTTTACAATTGTCCAAAGCTACAATCAATAGCAAAGGGGTTGCATCATTGCTTGTTTCTTGAATGCATTGTCATCTTGAATTGTGAAAACCTTAAATCCTTACCCACAGGCATACAAAATCTCAGTTATCTAGATCGGATTGACATTAGTAATTGCCCAACTCTTGATTTCTTCACAGACGGAGAGTTGCTCCCTGCCAACCTAAGAGTGCTTAAGATTTCCAACAATGAGAAAATGCAAGCTGTGCCCAACTGTATACACAACTTAGTCTCTCTTCAAGAATTGGAAATATTGAAATGTCCAGTTGTATCATTTCCCAAAGAAGGTTTTCCCACCAACCTAACATCACTCAAAATCTCTCATCTCAACATCACCCAGGGCTTGTTTGAGTGGGGATTGCACAAGCTTACTTCTCTTGAACTACTTCAAATTTGTAGTGGATGTTCGCACCTGGTGTCCTTTCCAAATATGAAGTTGCCTGCCACTCTAAGAAGGCTCAACATCTCACACTTTCTGAATCTAGAATACCTGTCCTCTGAGGGCTTTCGAAACCTCGTCTCACTTGAAGAACTTGAAATAGGACAGTGTGAAAAGCTCACATCCTTTCCAGAGAATGGCTTGCCTCCCTCACTCTTGAAACTTTGTATTGTCAAGTGCGAGAAGTTCGTGTCATTTCCAAAGAATGGTCTGCCTCCCTCACTCTTGGAACTTTATATCTTTAAATGTCCTCTGCTGGAAGAATGCTGCAAGAAAGATCAAGGAAGTGAGTGGTTAAAGATAGCCCACATCCCTTACATTCAATTTGATAATGATTGCCTGTAGAATCGAGACATGGTTTCTTTCTTCCGATTTGATTTAAAACTTTCTTGGATGCAACCCATGTATGAAGAAATAAATCAAAGGCCAATTTATTGCTAAGTCAATTCTTCTTTGTTTTGGCTCGTCTTTGATTCCCATCTGGAGAGGCTCAGTCTAAGTCAATTCTTCTCTGTATTGGCTCATCTTTGATCTACACCTGGAGAGGCTCAGTGATGATAGGTGTTTGCATAATGCCCAAGTGACCGAGAAGACCTTTGAACATTGAGTTTTTCAATGCTAATTGGCATGCTGATGATTGCTACATATTTAGTGAATCGTTGCAACCTCCCAGAAAAAGGTAACTAATTCAGTGATTGTATTTAATAATGTAAGAGTTTTTTTAATTTTTAATTTTATTTTACCTATGAAAAAAATAATGTAAGAGTTTTGAAGGATACTAATTCAGGGATATTTACAGAACATATTTCCTGATTCTCTTTTCTCTTTGTGGGACAGAATTCAAATTAGTGGATCTATTTTTTCTCTTCGATAAATGTAATATACCTAAAATAGATGCCATAAAATATTAGCTCAGTGTTTTGATGTATGAATCTGGTTTTGAGTAGCACAGAAAAGCAAATTTCTGATTTTGAGTAGTTTATGATAATATGCACCTTGTTCTTTTTGGCTTCAGACATTTGACTTGGCAACAATGAAATGGGATGATGTGGATTTCACTGCGAGGCTGCGATGGAACCATATTTTGGTAGTTCTAGCAGCATCTCAAATAATTTGGAATCCTGGACAACATCATGTTACGGGGTTGTCTTGTGGTTTGAGACTGGTTTTACCAGCAGGTTCTACAAAGAAATGCCAGTAGGAAACGCAAGTGGCCTGTACAACTTTTTAGTCTACTTTAGGGCATATCCAATGGACCAGAAGTTTAGGTAATCACACTGGCATTTTCCAATTTCCATCTTGTCAGCCTTTTGTCGATTGGAAGTGATTTTGATCTGCGGTTCCTTCTGTTTTTGCATCTGTGAAATCACAACTTAACAACTCTTATGGACATAGATAGATCTTGCTAGTTCCTGCTTAGAAATCATTACATTTAAGAATTTTAAGATGGTACAGATTTAGATTCCCCATATGTTTGTTGTCAAGAAACGAATAAGAAGGTTCCTTCACTCAATTTTCCATGCTATAAACATTTTCTGCATCCATGAAGTTCAAGTGAGGAGAGTATCATGACCCGATGCTTGAGCATCAAGTATAGTTATTTTTTTTTTTTCTCATTTGGCATGATCATGTGCAATGCAATTGAAGATGATGATGGCTTCTGTGTAATCACAAGTAGCGACTTCCTGCATAATGCCTAAAACCGAAAAGATATAAAACATGCAGGTTATACTCTGTTTTGATAAGATATTGAAACTAAGCATACGAGGAAGAAAATTCACCATTGGCTTTGATGATGGGATATTGGCAAAGTCTTTTGAGATTGACGTTGCCACAATTGCCACCATTCAGGCAATCAAAGCCGGGCTTGCACCCAAGGCCTAAGATTGCAGACCCTGCTAGTTATTAAAGGATCGCCATTTTGTTTTATTTTTATATTCTAATTTTCTGTAGTGAATAAATTACCTTTGGAGTTCCAAAACATACTTCTTGCATGTGTTTCTCAGTTGGAGCTAAAGATAAAGAAGAGAAACAAACAAGCCTAGCGGCAGCCATCAAAGCAGTTGTTGCAACTCCACTCAAGCTAGCTTGGAATGCTAACATTTTTCTGAGCTTGGGCTGAAACAAACTCGAGATAATCATGCCAACTAGTTCAGTAATTTAAATTTTAATGGAAAGCAGTGAGATGCCTTAATACAATATATTATTAGCAGCTTTAGAAGTCAATCTGGGAAATGGACAACAGGACCAACGACGGCATAGAATCTTTCGCAACTCTTTAGCCAAACTCAAGTTGCTCAACATCCATCTAAGCCTCCAACTGATTATTGAGAGAATTATTATATGGATGGTCCCGAAACTGATGGAATACGTGACTAAATAGGGAAATAAATGAAGATTTGTGAGAACTATACTGGATTTGTGCATATATGCAACATCGAGTGTTATAAACATGATCTTAATAGAATCAAATCAGAATTAATTGCTGTTAGTGCTGTAAAAAAATGGGGAAACCGGGGTATCGACTGGTACATATATATTATTTTTAATTTTTTATATTATATATAAACTATTTTTATATGATTTTTTTATATTATATATAATTTTTAATATATAATTTTTATATATTATATACTAAATTGTTAATTAATATAATATGAAATTTTAAAATCTTATTATTCATGTCTATTAATCTTATAACATAAAATTAATATAATATAAAATTAATCTTATAAATCTTAATATAACATATATTAATCTTATAATTCTTAATATAACATTTGAATTTTATAACATAAAATTAATCTAGCATAAAATGGTAGATATGAGTCAATCACTTACTAAAGTTTTAGAAAAATTATACTCATCATCTATACACTATTCACCTATTTTGATTTTTGATTTATTATTTTCCTTTAACAAGTATGTAGTGAGGCGGCTGGATAACAAAGCCCTTTAATAGTGAAGGCGATGAATCGGTATCATATCAATTCTTAAATTCTTAAATTTTTAAAACTTATGTATACTGATACGATTATAAAAAAATTTTAAAATCGAACTAGACAAATTAATCTTCAATTACTGTACTTTACTGACCGGCCAATTGGGCCCAGCCCAAGCCCACAGAAGCACTATTTTTTTTTCTCCCCCTTCTTCCCACAGACCGAAAACTTCTTGTCTCCTGCCCAGGTTGCCCTCCCCCCTCCCCGACTCTCCCTCCCTCTCTCTCTGTGTTGCCAAGCCGCTGCCCTCCAGACCAGGCCGTCGCCTTGCACCTCCATCACTTCTGCGTTTATTTTCCCCCCGCCATCTCTGTCTTTCCCGTCGCCGGTTGCAACTCCACGCCACGCAGGTAAGTCCTCCATCCATATCTCTCGTGCTCTCATTTTATCTCTCTATCCGTGTATCTCTTGCAATATCACTCTCGCGCGCTCTCTCTCTCTGTGCCGGCGTCTCACTGTGTCTCTGTGGTAGGCTGACCGCAGCGACGAGAAAGGCCACCAAGGCCACCAGAGCCAGCGTGGGGCCTCTCGTCTGCCTTGGTCACTCTCTCTTCCGTCTGGGCTTTCCCCTCTCCCACTCCGTTCTATTTTAATCTCCCGCCGTGTGTTTCCTCACGATCTCGAACTCGGTTTTGATGTTGGTTTCAATGTCACCGAACGTCCCGAACGTCAATAAACAACGCCGCCACGCCCTCAAATCTGACCGACCGCCGCTTCGAGATTGGGTAAGGTACGCTCGAGCTATAGCCTAGTAACTATCGTTTAGTTTCGTGGCTCTCGTATTTGTGCCTACTGGTAATAGGATGTCGACCCTAGCCGAGCCGGTCTTTGGTTTGCTGAGCTCGGTTCAACTCAAAATACTCGAGTGACCGAGTCCAAGAGCTTGAGATTTTTATTTATTTTTTGTTTGAGTTCGATTCGATAAGCTAAACTCTTAACTCGAGCATGTTTCACAAACGAGTTTGAGTCGAACCGAGCTCGAATTAATTATTATTATTATTTTGAATAAGATTTAATAATTAATAAATTAGATAAATTAAAAAATTAAAAATCTAATATTGAATTTGTATAACTAAAAAGTAGAACCTCTATTGAATTATGCAATTTTAAAAATTTATAAATAATTAATATTTAACTAGTTGATATTTATCCATAATAACAATATATTATATGCCTATATATAATATTAATACATACACATAATATGATAGCATTTAGTTATTTCATATGTGGTTTCCACGTACCAGCATATGAAATCATTAAATCTTATCGACTAATTATTGTACAAATTATATAATATAGCTATGAAGTATATTTAATATATAGATATAAGTAATTAGGTTACATATTTAATTATAAAAGTGTTATGCTTATATTATTAGCTAATACATACACATATATATATGTATATATATAGGTGTATGTATATATTTATGAACATATAGTTTTAATCGAATCGAGCTAAAGAGTCGACTTAAGCATAAATGAGCGGGCCTTAACGAGCCTTAGCCGAATCGAGTTGAGTCGAGTTTTGTCGAGTATGTGTCATTTACCAATCGAGCGAGTATCTACTTTCATGGGTGAGTTTTTTTTTTTACACGAATCGAGTTTAATTCGAGTTTAATCAGACGAGTACCGAGTGAGCTATCGAACAAACTGATTCATTTATAGCCCTACTACTGGATGTTTAGGTTGTCCCTCTTTTTTATGTTGGGATTTGTAGTTGAGTGATTTGATGATTGGTTGACGACTGGAGGGGCTCTTGTTTATAATGTTGTGGTCAGAGGAAGGAATGATTGTAAAAATGTGAGTGGGTGTTCCAGTTGGCCAACGGTCCAAATAAACAGAAATTGACATTGGTTTGTTTGATTAGGGTTTTAATTGTGAATTGATTGAAATAATATATTTATATTTTTTTATTTTATTCTTATATAAAACGACTCTGTTTAACTTAAGTTGGTTAAATGATGCCGTTTTATAACTATATGTTAGAAAAGATAATAATAAAAATAACGATGTTTGGTTTAATGCACCAAATGGTGTCGTTTTGGGTTAGGGCTCGAGTCCCCTCTCCTGTCTTCTTCATTTCTTCTCTCCTCCTGTCGTCTGTCACGCAATCTCTCTCTCATCTCTCAAACCTCTTGCAGTCACACGCAGCTCTCCCTCAGCCGGCCTCCGTTTGGTTTGGCCGTCCCAACTCTCTTTATCGTCTCTCAGACTTGTCACTTCTTGTGTCACTCATCTCTCTCTCTCTCTCACACACACACACACGCTCATCTCTCTGTTCAGTCGAATCTCTCCCCCTTTATGCTGGTGATCACATCGCCCCAACACCATCTCTCTCTCGCGTTGTTGATTTCCCGTTGGTGTCCCATAACCAGTCACATACAGGAGGTTCGGTTTCCCTTAAGCATGTTAATTTTGATATATAGTTTTGCCTATTATTTGATTTTTTTTATCGGTAATCAAGAAATTTTATTCATAAGAATAAGCAAAGCCCAAGTACACATGAAGTATACATGAGAAATATGTAACTAGAGTTTATAACTTATTGTAAAAAGTCATGGACATCGAGTCCGTTACAAACAATGGCCCCCACCCATAAGAGCAAAGTTTTAAAGAAAAACTTTGTTTACCTATCAAAATAATAACAGACATTTGAGTCTGTTATTATTTGATATTTAACTTGTTTACCTATGTATCTACAGGTATTTTGAAATTTTTGGAGCAAATTTTTGTGATCATGAGCAGTAACCCGAGAGCTATTTTACACTGTTCGGCTTAGTGTACTTTTTTGGATGAAAAAACTTAAAAATTAGATTCTTGTTCATTGAATATGTTGTTTTGATGTAAATTGTAGAAATATGAGTGAACTAGAATATAGGTTTTAGAGTCTTAGACTTGTGATGTTTGACAGGCTGCAAAGTAGCCTTGTGTAATTGTGGTTTTCTGTTTTGCATGGAAACATTTTAAAATTAGATTATTGTTCATAGAATATGTTGTGATTTTGTTGTAACGATTTTTATGTAAATTGGGGAAAGATGAGTGAACTAAAATCTAGATTTTAGGCATGTTGGAACACTGAAAATTCTCAGAATTCTCAAAAATTCTCATAATTTCATTTCCAAACATCACTTAAACACAAAACACTTTTCAATTTCAAATTTTTAGTTTTTTTCAGCTAATCATTCTCTTCATTATTCAAACACAAAAATCAATATAATTTTACAAACTTTAAAATAAAAATAATATTAAAAAAATTTATTCAAACAATTTTTTAAGTTTATAATATTTTTATTTAAAATTTTCTTTCTCCGTTCCCAAAACTCAATAAAACATCTTCACTCAAACTATTTCACTATTTTTCACAAAGTTTTGAGATATTCCAAGTGTCCAAACATGCCCTTAGACTTGTGATGTTTGTCATGCTGCAAACTAACTGTTGTGTAATTGACAATTGTAGTTTTTTGTTTTATTTTTGTGTCATTGTAATTATTTGTCTTTTACATATTAAATGCATTCTTCTTCAACTTCAGTTGATGTTGACTCAAACAAACCAACCACTAACTTGGGAGATGATTTGAGAGATTCCCAAACATCAGGACCTGAGTGCTAATTAAGGATTGTTCATATTGATTTCACCCTTACCTCTAACAACTTGATTGAGGTAACAAAAAAGAATAAAGTGGATGTAGTGTAGGGGCTATTTGAGAGATTCCCAAACATCAGGACCTGAGTGCTAATTAAGGATTGTTCATATTCATTTCACCCTTACCTCTAACAACTTGATTGAGGTAACAAAAAAGAATAAAGTGGATGTAGTGTAGGGGCTATGCTACTAGTGTAATTGCTACTTCTATTATTGCACTCTCAAAGTAGATGAAGATGAACCTAATGAAGTTGAGCAGATATTTGCAGAACCAAAAAATGAGCATGTTTCAGTAGATGGAGTCTTAAGTTTTGGTGAACTATATTTCATGTAGCAGAAAATTCATTGAGCTAGCATCCTATTTTTACGTGTTTGCTTCTACATACAAGCTGTGCCTGCAAGGCTGCAACAATGTACATTTAATGTTTAGATACTTTTCTTTGGTTCGAATTGATTGGCATTTTACTTGAGCTGAAAAAAAAAATTTAAGTTGGCCTCTTTTCATTATATCTTAATATAAAACTGTGAAGCTAAAACCCAACTTGGACACAGACTTCTGACCCGAACTGTCTGCACATTTCTGTATTCAGTTGGGTCGGCTTGGGTTTCTAAGAGCGTTTTTATTAGGTTTGTGTCTTAACCCAACTTTTTTGGGTCTGGTAGAACCCCTGTTGGCTAAAAGGTAAGCCAATATAATGGATGGATTAAAGACCATACACCTACTTGGCAGTTGATTGCCATTGGGCACTTAATTACCAAGTATGGTATGGATTTTCTTCTCATATTTATCGCTTGCATATTATTAGACTTCATACATAATTCTTGAGCTAAATGACTTCTATATTTGTTTCCTCTCAGCAATGACTTCAGTAAACATTCGTGCACTGCTTCTATTCTCCGCAATTTTTCGTGTCATTCTTATTCTCTATGGAGAATGGCAAGATAGTCATATGGAGGTTAGATACACAGATGTTGATTACGTCGTCTTTTCTGATGCTGCTTCTTTAATGGCTTCAGGAGATTCCCCATACAAAAGAACAACATATCGTTACTCTCCTTTGCTCGCATTTCTACTTATTCCAAATACAATCATTCATCGCTCATGGGGGAAATTTCTCTTTTCAGCTTCTGGTATGGGACATTTTGCCTCCATAATATATGTTCCTTAGCACACATTTCTGTAGTTTAAGTTTTTATGTAAGTGGTTGGCATATTGTATTTTTTGTATACCTTTGGTTGTTTCAAGTATTTTCCCTACATGTCCCATTTTCATAGATTTTAATCAGTTCTGTTTTCTCTTTTTGTTGTTCTGCTTGTTGATATGGTATTACTTTGACTTTCCCCTCTCCTTGTGTTACAAAATGAAGACTAGGGTGAAAGGGCTTTTTCACGAAACCATATGCTTATGGTCATTTGCAGACTTGCTTGTGGGCTTGTTTATCCGATCTATTTTGAAGCTACGCAGGGTACCTGAGAATCTATGCACCTATTCTGTGATGATATGGCTCCTCAATCCATTTACCTTCACTATTGGAACTCGTGGGAACTGCGAGCCCATTGTTTGTGCTGTGATTTTGTGGATCATTATCTGTCTTATGAATGGTATATATCTATATTCATACTAACTTTTTCAGTAGATAGCATTGTAACTTTTACTATAAAGATGTGAGAATCTTCAATCATTTAAATTTATTTGTATAGAGTCTATTGACTGCTCAAAAGTGGATACAGACCACTTACCTATCAGTTTGCCACCAAAAATATATTTGAATAAGTAAATTTTCAATTTTAAGAAACAAGCTCCTTAAAAAACACCAAGGAGATGCTTGGAGAATGAGATAGGATGAGAATTTTGTGAATAGTAGTAAGATAATTTGTGAATAGTAATGAGATAGTTTGAATTAAGTATTTATAAAGTTTTGGGAAAGGAAAGAGAAAAGGTTGAATAAAAAATATTTATAAATTAAAATATTATTTTTATTTTGGGATTTGAAAAAGCTGAATTGTTTTTTATTTGTAAATTTGAAAAAGTTGTAATGATTAGTTTGAAAGTGTTTGTGTTTGAATGATGTTTGATAAGTAATTGAGATGGGTTATGATGAGATGAGATGGGATGGGATGTGATGAGATAAAAAACTTTTCCAAACATCCCCTAAGACTCCTCCCTTTTTGTCTTCCCATTTCATTACACCAAGAAGCATTTCAAGATTTTGGTGGTTTTGAACTAGTAAACTAAGGTAGGTATGCATGTATATGTTACTGCTTCTTGGGATTCTAATTGTAGTCAGTCTACCACGCTAAGTGTCTCAATAACACATAACACATCGGCCTATGCCGTATCGCGTTCTCGAGTGTAGGTATAGGATTGATGATCATTTAGATGCATTCTTTTCAGACCATTGATTTCTCTATTTCTTAACCAGAAGTGCATGCTGTATGACAGTATGAGGCTATAAAGTCAATAAACTTAAAATATGCTACTCTTTATCTTCTCTTGTATTTAAGAACCCAAACAAACAAAAGCAGAGGCATCTTCCCTTTCCCTTCCCTACCAATTACCCCTTTTGTTTCTCTCTCCTTTCCTCTTTTGTACACATTGTTAGCATGGACGTGGGTTGGGGTGGGGAAGCTTCATCTTTACCTGGACTCTTTCTTTATATCAGAATGTTGAATATGAGTCCTTTGAATTGTTACTTGGCACATTGTTTGATTAATGAATCAAATGAACCTTTTATATTAATCTAACTATCTTGTTCTATATTTTTGCTTCCTCCTCTCTTGATGGTCCAATGTTTCTGGTTTACAGGTAATGTGTTGCAAGCTGCATTTTGGTATGGGCTTGTTGTCCATTTTAGAATTTATCCCATCATCTATGCACTTCCTATTATCCTGATTCTTGATTCAAACTTCTTCCATTCTGGTCGGAAGCCATTCCTTAGTTATTGGACTGCTGGTCATGGAAAGACAACCCAAAGCAGTACTGATGTGACTTATCACTGCAATATGCAGAATGTATTGACGAAAATATTTACTAGGCAGAGAGTTATGTTTGGACTGGTATCTGCAATTGTTTTCTTCTCTTTCACTGGTCTTTTCTTCTACTTGTATGGGTGGGCGTTCTTACATGAGGCACTGTTGTACCATCTTACTCGTACAGATCCTAGACACAACTTTTCTGTCTATTTCTATCATATATATCTCCAATATGAAAATGAGATTTCCGTCCTGGAAAAGCTCATCTCTTTCTTGCCTCAGTTCGTAGTACAGCTGGTTCTCATTTCCTGCTTTGCACAGGACTTCCCATTCTGTTTTTTTGTGCAGACTGTGGCCTTCGTAGCATTTAATAAGGTATGTTAATTTCCAACTGCATGTTTATTCTTGCGGAACCTTGTGATACTTCCTCTTATTTTCTATAACTTTTGAATTGAATCGAGTCCACAGACCTCAATTAATTATTATTTTTTAAATATATATTACGAGTATATAATCACCATAAAGTTGCTGATTGCGACTTATCTATACCGATGCAGTTTTTTAGCTTTTGTAAACTCGTACTTCTACCGTTTAAAAGTTGAGTAATGCTACATACAGTCGTGGAATGCGTAAACGCTGTGCAGTCGCTTTGAAAAAGAGTAGGGTCCAGTATTAAAAAAATAATTTTTTTTCATGTGGGTCTCATATTTATTCACCTTTTTCAAAGCAACTGCACGATGCTTGCATACTCACGACTGTAAGTATCATTTCTCTTAAAAGTTTAGCTGCTTCAAAAATCACTTCCCTGAACTTCACGCAATTGTTTCTTTTATAGGTAATTACGGCACAATACTTTGTGTGGTTCTTTTGCTTGTTGCCTCTAATTCTACCATGGAGCAGTATGAAGCTTAAATGGGAAGGCATATGTTGCTTTTTTGTGTGGATGGGAGCTCAAATCCATTGGTTGATGTGGGGGTATATGCTTGAATTCAAAGGCAAGAATGTCTTCCTACAGCTTTGGATGGCAAGCTTGGTGTTCCTGGCTGCAAATACTCTTGTACTTATCATGATCATTCGCCACCATCGGTACTCTCCAGTATTTCGACATCTAGAGTTCGAGAGTTCCAAGAACTCAGTAAAACTTGAGTGAGGGATGAGACCCCAAGACCGTCCAAAGTTGAGAATCGGTATGGTCTTCGGCAACGTCATTAGCTATTGCTCTGGGAATGTACAAGCAATATTTTAACACTCGAAAAGGATCTTGAATGGGTTATGGTAAACATAGAGCGTTCAAAACCCATTATCTTGTGTGTCCCAAGATAGATGATACAGTTGTACCCAAACCTT
The DNA here is from genome assembly GCF_001411555.2 of Juglans regia. Taxonomy (NCBI): domain Eukaryota; kingdom Viridiplantae; phylum Streptophyta; class Magnoliopsida; order Fagales; family Juglandaceae; genus Juglans; species Juglans regia. The sequence continues at coordinate 1,439,888 of NC_049914.1, forward strand.
TTCACGCCTTCCTTGGGCATTGTGTTAAAGGCTCAACCATTGATCAAAAAGTTCTAAAATTGTTGGATACTAATTTGGTTAAACCTTTAACTATTAGGATCATAATATTCTACGGTGCTTTCGAATTCAACATTTACGATAACCTACTCTATCGACACTAGTCCGATGGTAGTCTTTTCTTTTTTGGTAGTTTTACTCATCTGTTAGTATTCAATAACTTATTACTATGTACATACAAAGTACCAAGACATTTTAATCTAACTTATAGGTCACATCTTCCGTGACTTGAATTTATGACGTGGTTCATGCTCTAATACCAATTGTTAAAGACCTAATCATTGATCCAAAAGTCTTAGAACTGTTAGATACTAATTTGGTTAAATTTTTAACCCTCAGGATCATAATATTAATTGTAACAGTGCCGTAGAAAATAGGGTTTTAGTAGTTTGCTCCTTAGAGGGGAGTAACCTCCAGAGAGATGAGGAAAATTTGGAATTGTATTCAACATAAATATTCTTTGATAAACCTTACAGAGGCACCCACGTCCTTTAAGGAATTGTTTCTAACGGTTTCTGCAGGAAATGAGCCAATAGATAGCATTCAAGCTACAATTCAAAATAAGGGTAAAATAGACTATTTAAACTAATAGGTCATGCAAGACCTTAACAACAACAGAATATAAAACGCATATGTAAAAGAAAAAAGCTGGGGAGTAGCCATTGTTTAGAGAGCAGCCACAACATACCCTACGTGGCTTAAGTAAAATTACCAAAAATACCTTATGATAAAACTTCGCCCATTTCTTCTCTGATTTCTCTTTTCCCATTCCTTGTTTTGTTCTTTTGTGATTTACCCCCTCCCTGTGCTTCATCCCAGCTCCCTCTCCCTTTTGATGAGAGAGAGACCCGAGGAGTGAGAGAGAGAGCTAATGAGTGGGAGAGATGATGTGAGAGAGAGAGATGTGATGAGAGAGAGAAGTATTGATGAGAGAGAGAGAAGTAGAGAGCTGGTCTGCATTTAGAGAAAGTGTGCTACGGATCAATTGTAGATAGTGTTGATCCGTAGCATAGCTCTAAGTAAAAACATAAAACGCATATATTGCTTCCAGCTTATTCCATCCGGGCCCCAAGCCCAAGCCCACTTTCCTTTACTTCCTTCCCTTCCTCCATGCGGAGCCCATCACGTCCCTGGCCCATGAGCAGCCCACTGCGTGTGACACATTGGTGGACCAATTTACACAGTTGATTTTGCAATTGGAATGTCATGAAACATTATGAGAGCAAATGAAAGGAAAATGAACAGAACCAGGCAATATTTCAGCATCATCACCTTTTACAATGACAATGCCTCTTTATAACAAGCGAGCCGAGAAGGAGAGATTGAAAAGAGAGGGGAAAAAAAGGAAAAAAAAAAAGAAAGCTGACATACAATGTTTATATTATTTTTAAGGTAATAATTTGTATATAATTATTTTTACGACACCGGGGATGGTTATGCAAAATCCGAAAAATTAGATGGAAAACTCAAAATTAAAAAATATTATCTGCTTTCTCTTGGCGATTATGATGAGTTTCCAGAGAGGATGAAGGCACAATAAAGCATAGAAACGATGATGTTCGATCTTCATTTTGAATTTTGTCATCCCAAATATATTTGTAACGTTACACATATTTGTTTTCTAGTAACAGATTGCTGCAGGGTTTGGAATTGCAACACATTATTGAAAATGACAAACTAGTCCATATCACAACTCTCTTTCTCTGAGTTCTGAAATTAATTATGAAACAGCCATGAATGTACCAATCGATAAAAGGTTAGGCACATGTCTTTTTCTTGTACTTTATTTATTTATTTTTTAAATTCCACGAATATATTTTTCTTGCTACTTAATTCAATGAAACACAAGTGACAAGTACAAAAGCAACTGTATCAGCCATGAGATCAAGCTCTTTACTGAGCAAAGCTGGGTTTCTTTAAGGATATATGTACGTACGAGGGACATAGCTTTTTTTTTTTTACACCTAATTTTGGTTGCATTGCTTTGCTTTGCTTTGAGTGACTGCAAAAGTAAAATGAAATCGACGTTTCAAGCACCTGATTATTGCACGTACATGGGGTCATGTGAAAGTCCAACCACTCCCATAAATTCAAATCAACATTATGAGAGCAAAATGTGAAATATATGGACCATAGAACTCCAACCAACCACTTCCATAAATCCTTGAAAGAAAAACCCATGAATTAATACCAAAGAAAGAAGATCAGCATGCATTTTGATCAATTGAAAACATTTATTATTTACGTCTTATATGTATAACTAATAAGTTCGCTCAACTTTGAGAAAATAATATTACAATGCAGAATTTCTTTTTAATTTCCACTTTAAATTTAAGAAAATTCACACGTTATTAATCAATTTACATAGTGACAATGTCACGCACATGGGATGGTGCTTTGATCACATGGCGCACCACTCACATTAGTCGTACTCCATGATCACACACATGCATGTACGCACATATATATTATTTTAAAAACAAAATTAAATATATATAATTATTGTATTATCTTTAAAAAAAAATATTTACAGTCGTGCATTATCTTAAAAATGAGTAAATATGAAATTCAAATAAAAAAAATTTAATTTTTTTAATAATGAACTACACTTTTTTTTAAAATAATTACGCGACACTTATGTCGACTGCACGTAGAATTACTTTCCCACATATTTGATTATATTTGAAAAAATATACTTTGTATATGCTCTAATATCTCCATGATCACCATGATCCAATGTATAAAAATATACTTTTTATTTTTTCTCCACCAACCTTGATCAGGAGAAAAACACCAAAAATATCGACAAAAGAGAGAGGCCGAGGTAGGCCGCCGGAGAGATCATGAGAGGTAGTACTACCCAGAGAGGATGATGGGGACAGGGCAATTAAAGAAGGTGCAATTGACCGACATTAAAAGTAGCTGCTAGTGCTTGATACAACCATACCCAAACAATTTTAAAGTACAACGAACCATTAAAAGCAACATCTCTTGAAATTGAAATTTCCATAAATGTATGTCCGCCGTTATCCCATTCAGAACGTAACACAATTATAACTACTTTTGATAATTAATTTTGTGCCGGCCGTTATACGCATTAATCAATCTGGATTAAGAATACGGCTGCTGGGCTGTGTGTGGTCGCTACTTCTCATTCATCTTTATTTTTTATTTTTATAAAAAATTTAAAAAATAAATACACAAATTAATTAATTAATGGTAGTAATTTTTTTAAATCCAAGAAGCAAAACCTAGGGAAACAGACCGGCCCGATCATAATTGGCTGGATTCGAACATGCTAGATTCAGGGAAACAAACGTCAATTAATACTTCTATATATATTCGAACAACATACATGGCATGGTAATCATGATCGATCGCATGCATATGTTATTAAGCCGTACAAAGACGATTTCCTAACAACATATATATATATATATATATATTTATTGCATTAGCTAGGGATACAAATTACAATATTAAATATTGTTCGAGCTAGCTGAGACCACATGATGATGCATATTGTAATATTAATGCTTGTAGTAGTAGTAGTAATTAATTAGAGAACACTTCAAACGACAAACCAGAGGCACCTAACTTCTCTTCCATGACTTTGGTCAGTTGCTCCACCTGCCTAGGCGACAGGTAGTTTATCCAATCTCCGACCTCTCCCTTCCTGAACAAGTTCTTGTTTTCGAAGTTCTTTATCGACGTCCCAGATTTGTTTACCTCCAAATCCTTCATATTCTCAAAACTACACAGCTTTGCAATCTTTTCAATAACCCCACCTCTCTCCTCCTCCACAGAAAACGGGAACCCCAAGAACTCTGCTAATTTTTTCAACTGGAAAGTGATGTCTTTTTTCATGTCCTCGTACTTCAAGAACAATACCTTTTGGGGCCTGTCTCTGCTCTCTTTCCAGTAACCCAACATGTGTTCCCAAAAGGGACCAAACCCAATAACCCCCTTGCAGTACATTTCAAAGGCTTCTTCTAGTGGCATTGGGGCTTGAGATGGTGGCTTGATTTTATTAATGAAATGCCACGAGGAGATGAAAGTGTCAAATGGGTTCCTGCAGATATAAACCAGCCGACAGCTAGATTTCTTGATGGAGCTAGGTAAGGAAGCAAAAGGAATATGAGTGCCAAAAAGTCTAGGCTGTGGAAGGTTGGAGAGGTCAGGAAGCTGGTCATTTGCATAGATCTTGTATTCAAAGAAAGGTACAAGATCGTGGGGGTTGAATTTAAGCAAAGGATGGTTGTTTGAGAAGATTGGAAAACGCTCGCGACTCGCGATGGCAAAAGCCAAGGCTTTCAACCATGTGGTGCCTGATTTTGGTACGGTGGCTAATACTACATCAGTGTCTCTTGCTTGGAAGTGCCTTTGGAAAGAGATTGTGGATTCGATCTCCCTTGACTGGCACCAAAAGCCTTGGTATTTGTAGAGATGAGAGGTTCGCCACCCTTTCTCTTTGGGAAGAGAAAGAAGAAGTTCCTTGCATTCTTGGCTTAGCTTTCCTTCTTCTCCGGCTTCTTGATATCCATCCCTCGATTGGTTTTTTACGGAATGGGTGATAACCATTTGAAGAAGTCGTGGAATGGAAATTGGTATGGAATTTAGCTCACATACACTACTTCTTTATAGCTTCATGAGTAGTACTTCACTCATTTATTCGGTTTGACAGAACTTTGGCAGTTTGTGCGCATGAAAAACATGCATGCCAAAGAAATCAGAAGTGGCAAGCCACAAGAACTATCGTGGGCGGCAGTGGCACTTCGTTATTAATGTTGTCCATACATATTCCTAGTGCCCTTTCTTTCACGATGTTACGTTTCTAGCTAGTTAGTTCTTTACGTACGTTTGCATAATATAATTATAGATAGGACGGGGGGCCGGGTTTCTTTTCTGATAACAGCTAGTACTATATATTTTCCCACGATGAAAGGCCTTCAATTTGCATGAAGGCTACGTTCATCTAACATGATTTTTAACATCTAAAATATATCACTGCATGCATGAAAATATCGATGGGGCCATTCATCAAATAAATTACAACAGTTAAATATATAATATTAGTCGATCGATCCGAAACATCATTATGTAGATGATCAGTACTACTACTCGTTGGTCCTTTAACTTCGAAGTTATAAATTGGCGTCCAAAATGTTTTCACCGTGAAGAAAGACCGGACGAGTTTTGGGTTGTTTTATTTTTCCTGGAATTATTTTGGGGTAGGAGTGGTGGACATCATGAATTGATCACTTGTGTGTATTAGGCAATTGGGTTTTACTGTTCTTACGTACCAAAATATATATACTGTTTAAACAGTTAATATATATATATATATATATATAGCTGAGTCATGCTTTTTGAAGAATGAATGGTGGTGGGGTTATTCTATTAATAGTTGACGCCATTTTCTTAATCTCGATGGATTTAATCATGTTCTTCATCAGTGTTCTGTAGGAAGGTTAGAATTACTTAGGATATCCCGCCCATTAATCTTTTCTTTAATTAATTACTACCAATTCCAAATCTGACAGCTCAACATGAGAATCTAAGACTGGATCCTCCTGTGTCAAAATTACAACCAATTACCAAAACTCGAGAATCATAAAGGAAATAATTATTGCATGCAAATTAATCATATTCATGACTTCTTTTCCTTTCCAGATAAAACTACTTGCGTACAAACAAATTAAGACATAAATCACCCAAGTGATTTTTTTCCCCATATAGTACCAGTAGTGCTGTCGGGTCCTCATCTTTTAGTAAAGAAAAATTTTGTTCATTATTTCTATACTACGTATACATTATATATAAATTTTTTTATTTTTTCTCTTATTAAATATGTGATATATAGATCATGAAATTAATTTATTTATTTATAAAAAATACAACCAATTTTTTTTTTAAAAGTAAATATAATATGTAGTATATGAAGATAACGAATAACAAATATAATTAGTAAATGATACCACTTTCAAGTTGATCTCGATCATCTTCTTCGATTGCGGATCAGAAATATATATATATATATATATATATATATGAATAAAAGTACTGTTAATAATTAGCTAGGTTCACTATCCAGTAGTACTAGTACTGCTAGTATTGTTCTTTTTTAAAAAAAGAAAAATACAATTAACATTTCTTTTGTGTTTTTGCCTCCATGCAGCTAGTGGACTTACAACCTTTTATTTTATTTTATTGCGAAACGGGAAAAAAAATAAGAAGAAGAAGAAGACACGATGTCGATCTAGCGTTAATATATCATGTGGATCAAATTTTGCGGCCGACAGGCCGTCAAAAGTAATGTTACCACTACTGAGGGGCCGATACCGACGTTCATATATACAGTTCGATATAGAGTATATATTTACATTAATTAATTTATTGCCGACGATAATATTTATCTAAATATACAGTCCTGGGAGCCGGTCCTAGTTTTAGAGAGACGCTTCTTTCTCTCTATAAATTATTACTAAATTAAATGGACTCGTTTGTTTTTAGAAATAAAATAAAATGAGATGAGATTAAAGTTAAAAAATTAAATAAATTATTGTTAAAATATATTTTTTAATATTATTTTTATTTTAAAATTTGAAAAAATTGAATTGTTTATTTTATTTTGTATTGAAAGTTGGAAAAGTTATAATGATTAGATGAGATGAGATGAGATGAAATGAAATGAAATGTTTTCTGAAAACAAACGAGGCCAAAATCTGCATCCTCTCTCTCCCTCCTTCATCCCTCCTCCATTTCATCTCTAACTTATTTTTTTTTTTGATTATTTTTCAGGATTAAGTATGACAGAATGCCGATCTACTACTCTTCGATATTTGGCGACCACCACGCACCCTACTGCAGATTTTTCAAGGTGTCGATCATTCAGACGGGCGAAAAATTTCTTCGAACGGCGCTGCTCATGAGCTACACGCGGGATCCAAAGTGGGTGCACGAAATCCACGAGCCACTGCTAAGGGTGCTTTTCTGCCACCACGTGCGGCTTTTCTAGATTCAGGACCACTGATTACTTTAGACCTGACTGACCGCCATACTCTCAGGTCACGTGCCATCACAATCACTTTGTTTTTTTTTTTTTTTGTCCTCCAATGTTGAAAATGCAGTTCTGTCTTTCCAATATGTAATTCATTTTTTTCTATGCACCTTTAATTTCTATTATGTCTTTTATTTTAGAAAAATAAAATCAAGAAACATATAGTCTCTTAGACATTTGTCTATAGAGTGTGTCATCCATTCTGTCTTAGACTTAGATAGAGTTTTGAAACCACATACTTAGATAGAGTTATGTTGTCTCTTAGATGGTAGTTTGTAGAGATTTGCAGTATGGACTAGACTATGTTAAACATAGCTGCATACTTGAAAGTTATTAATGTTGTAGTTGATTTATTGTGTATATTTTAAGTTAAGATTATTATAATATTCTTTATTAATGAATGAAATATATTTTATAAAAAGTTATATATAGTATATAGTCCTGGGGATCATCTACGTTCAGGTTTTCCTCGTGCTTTAATTAATATTCTAATATATTAATATGCGGGCGCTATCCTTAGAGTACCGGTTATGGGCTCAACAAAGTTAAATTATAGCCAAAGAATAGCTAAAGTGTAAGATAATGTGCTACAATTAGCTCAACAAATCAACAGTGATTTTAACTTCAAGTTAAATCACTAGTCAAATTTGTTGAGTCAAAGGAACTAACCAAATAATTCTTTTAGACTAAAATATTCACTTGAGTTGAAGTGAATAAAATTATTGAGGAAATGTTATGTTTTATAGTGGAATAATATAACCGAGAAAATTAATAGGTAGTTTTTTAATAATGAATAAATATTTAAATTATAATTATAACTAAAATAAATAAAAAGTTCAAAATCAATATTTTATTAGAATAGTGAAAGGTTTGTTGAGCCTGTTATTTGATGATGATGAAAAGTGACTAGCTAAATTTGTAAAAATAAATTTCTTAGTCAAATTTTGACTAAAGTTTGTTGAGGCCATAACTAATGCTCTTAAGCTAGCTAGCTATTAGCATTTTTTTCGGTCGCATCATCATGTACTTTTTTTTCTTTCGCATCATCGTATACTTGATTGACATTGAGGTTCGGTTTAGATAACGAATTGAGATAAAGATTTTTTTAAAAGAAATTAAAAGTTAAATAATATATTATTAAAATAAAATATTTTTAATATTATTAATATTTTAAGATTTAAAAAATTAAATTATTTAGTATATTCTATATAAAAATTTAAAAAAATTATAATAATATATGAGATAAAATACTTTAACTATTTAAACGAACTGAATCTATAATATATATATATATATATTCATTAATTTCAACTTTGAAATAGTCATGATCAAGTTGTAAAGCATCGATATTCCAATATTTAGATAATTAAACTAGAAAATTAAGAAATATAAAAGTTCCAGCCATATGCCTAGCTGCAGATCTATTAATTATTTGATGCTAACAAACAATATCACTGGTAAGTAAGTGTGTACACATATTCATGATCAGTATATTCATGCATGCTCTCTCAACTAAAATAGTAAGTGTGTACATATACATGATGAATAATAACATATATATATATATATATGCTCTCTCAGCGAACTTCTCAAGTGACCAAGACACCAATTAACTAGCTGTAGAATTTTTGCCTCACTAGCTTCTATGTTTGCGATTTTTTTTAATTAACTCTAGCTTAAAGGGGTGACAAATCGTGTTAACGGATCATGTTCATATCGTGTCAAGTCATGTATATTATAAGATATGAGTCAACCCAAACATGATCTGTTAAGTTTAACGGGTCAAATTTTTAAATCCTAACATATCCCATTAAAATAACGGGTTGACACAACACCACCCATTTGACCTGTTTATATAAAAGGGTTGAATTGACCCAAATAATTCATTTGACCAGATTAATATAATTCACATAAAATTTAAAATCATAATATCTTCCAAAAATATAAAACTAACTACATAAATCTAAAATTACAACCCAAATAATAAAAATACTAAAATTACAATCCAAATGATGTGTGGGAGGCAGTCGTGACTCATGAAAACTAACTCAATTGAGAACTGAGAGAGAAAGTTAGGAAATACAAAATAAGGTTAGGGTATTTTTGTTTTTAGGTTAAAAAGAATATAATTGTAATTTTGAGAAAAAACTTATCAAGTCTAAACGGGTCACTAACGGATTAAATGTCTTAACCTGTTAATGAATCGTGTCTTAACGGATCAATTCATTTTTATTCAAATTCGTTAACATCAAACTCGAATTCGTTAATTTTGTATCATATTTGTATTGAGTTAGCGAGTCGTATCACTTACTGTCACTCCTATAGCCCTGACTAGCTAACTAGCAAGCAGATCATCTGGTCATGTGGATGCAACTTTGATTTGCAGTTACAATATCACTTTCAATAATAAATCTTGCTGATCTTCACATCAACATGATTATCCCATGCACGTACGATCATGTACGCTAGCTTCAAGATTAATGTGATCTCGTGCGTACCTCTTCAGGACTCTCATTCATGTGAGGAGCACGTACGTACACCATTCGTTTTAGAGTGGCACTACAGCTATAGAAGAATTGCCTCGAAGAATTATTTCGAAATAGTATATTTTATTTTATTTTTATTTTTCATGTATTTCTTTAATTATCATAAATATTTAAAAAAAATAAAAATTTCACAACATCATTTAAAAATATTTTCTTAATTATTAAATAAAAAAAAATTATTTTGTGATACACTTTCGAGATCCAAGTTTGGTGAATTTAGCATTTCTGTTCGTTTTATCATTTGAACTTCACATGCTTCATGCTTGTCTATATATATATATATATATAATCTTCAAATAAATTAAAAAAATCAAAGAACCAGGTTCAAAACTAGTTTTTTAAATATATTTAAAATATACCAAATAAATTAACTAATTTTAGAGTGAATAGTACTAAATTATAGTACTGGATTTTTATCTACACCACCGAGGGTGTAGCCCGAAATGGGTTTTTGTCCTTTTTTTTTATTCATTCTTTTTATATATTTAAATATTTTAAAAAAAATTACAACATCATAAAAAATAAAAAATTTATCGGGAACCAACTCTACGTTACAATAGCTTTTTCCTTTTTTTATCCAAGTAGAAAAATCCATAACAATTGAAATCTAGTTGAAAATTATTGATTGACGTGACATTGCAAAAAGTCCCACCACGTGTATATTATATTATGAGTAATATCATTAGATTGCATAATATATTATATAATAATATTAAAAAATGAGAATATTTTTATAAAATAATATTATTTTTATAAAATATCTTATAAAAATATCATTTATCTAAAATATAATTATATAAAATATTATCAAAAAATATAATGTATAAATCATTTTCTTTATATTATTCCAAACTCAATCCTGGCTCTAACTGTCATGGGAAGAACCAATCCACTTGACAGAGGTGTCTCTATCATGAAATTATAATAACAAAAGGACCCATGCCATTGCATTTACTAGCTGAGTATTGACATACACAATATATTTTTATAATATATTTTATAATAATATTATAAAATAATATTATTTTTATAAAAAATTTGTAAAATTATTCTTTATTTAACACAATATTAAGAAATATATTATAAAAAATATTATATATAAATCATTTTTCTTACTAGCTAGCTAGCAAGTTATTGCATGGAATGCGCACGTGGCAAGTTATTGCATTGAATGCGCACGTGGCTAGCTTAATTCTTTTCTAGGGTGGCTCTTCATCTATAGCTGGGGTTTCTTAGTATATTTTATTTCTTTTTTTATATGTATTTTTTTAATGTTTTTTAATATTTTTTTAAATTTTTTATAATATCATTATAAAAAGTTTCTTTAATCATGAAGTAAAAAAAAAAAATGTCAGCGGGAACCCAGTGGCGAGAAGACTAGCATTTTTCTTTCTCTGAAAACTAGAGCTGGATCCTGCAGTTTGGGAATCTGGCCTCTTGCTTTTACATTTTGCCTGTCTTCAACTTTCAAGTTCTGAGTCTTCTGACTGTCACAGGCTACAGCTGGCTCTAGAGTAAATACAGAGTTCTATTACAATACATCCGGAGCAAATAGCCCGTTTGGAGGATCAAAACATTTTATCTGTATCTTATTTGGGTTGTATGGTCTAAAATTTTACCTATCTAAACATTATATTTTATCTTCAAAACAGTGAATGAACAGGATAACCAGTGCATGAAGAGTACGTAAACAGTATAAAATCTGATCAAACGGGCTAGCTGTCGAAAAACACAGCTTGTATATACCATGCATGATCATGATCAATCCATTGAGAACTTGTGAATTATATATGATCTTGTAAGCACCTGTGGGAGAACCATGCCATCACGATCATCTACCATATAATAATTAAAATCAAATCTATTTAAATTTTGTGTAGATAAATTTGAACCTTTATTATAACACATGAAGCTAGCTAGCTTTCTGATACGTATATATATTATGTTGTTCTGATTGGGAAATATTAAAGCTGGTCATGTCAATTACCGTGAAAATTACTCTTAAATTTGAGTATGGCCACAGGAATATTGAAGTAACTAGCTAGGGAAACAGAACCTCCTGAAATCTTTAAATTTAATATGCTGTCAAAAACTGAAATTGATCGATGATAATCTTTTATGCATGAAGATCACTACATTGTTTGAATATCAGCATATCATGAAATATTTATTGGAACGATAATATCACCCTATTCTGTCCAACACAGGTGTGAATAATATGTAATCATAAAAAATATTACAATATAATATTTTTTTATGATAATCTTTTATGATTATAATCGCAGAATTAAGAAGTGGGAATCCACAAGAAGTACCTTCGCGGGCATCTATTTGACCAAATCCTTCGCCCCCACAGTATTACGTTTAGATAGATGTTGGATTAAATTGAATTGAAATGATAAAATATTATTTATTTTTATTATTATTGTTTTAAAATTTTAAAAATTTGAATTATTTATTATATTTTATATTAAAATTTAAAAAAATTATAATAATAAATTGAAATAAATTAAGATGAATTTAATAATAATAAAACGATAGTTTCCACGAGGAAAATGCCTTTCGAATGAAGGCTACGCGCGTTTATGGTGGTCCAAGATTCTGAAGCTAGTACAAAATCACAGCATGAAAAATTTCAGAGAAGTTTTATTTTAAAAATAATAGTACTGCTCCTGCAGGCTGCAGAGAATAATATTCCAGAGAGGACGCAGATGAGTGCAGTGAAAGAGCTTATAAACAAAAACGATCATCCAAAGCTGGTGAAGAATTTAATTCTACAGGCTTCGATATTTTGCTTTAATATATATTTTTCAATTCTTTCACTACAAATTTCCGAATATTTTTCACTTAAAAAAAATTAAAAAAAAAAGTGTTAAATGACAACACGTGTTTCAAGTTGGCCAAGAAAAAAAGAAAAAAATTACTGCCACTCCGAAATTATCGTTCCATTTGACCATTCTGTAACTAGATAACACTGAGCGGTACTACTCAGCGGCAGCGTAGCACCGCTCAAGAACAAAACACGTGAACAAACAAAGATACATTCAATACGTGGAGTGTTTTTTGGGTATGTAATTGTGTCTTGTCATTTACAGGCAACGGGCAGGTGAGTGCCTGAGGCCTGATCATAAGTGTCCTAGTAGCGGGAGTTTCACTTTTTAATAAAAGAAATAATTTGTACAAATTAATTTTAAATAGATAAATTTTATATAAATTTTTATAAAAAAATAAATCTCATCTTAAAAAAATATAAAAAAATTATTTTTTATTAGTAAGATTCATTTTTTTATAAAAAATTTGTATAAAATTTGTCTATTTGAGACTTGTATTTAACATTACTCTTAATTATAATTTAAATATTTATTTGTTATTAAAAAATTACACATCATTTTTCTAACATTCATATTATTTTATTGGATAAAATTTTGATGATTTTTTTTTTTACGACAATCATTTTTTCAAATTGGGAAGAAAACGAAACTAAGAACATGCAAATATTCTAAGAATTTCAAGAATTTGAAAGTTACATAAAAGATAGATAATCTCTCCTTAAAATATTGATATTAGGAAAAGTGATTTATTTGCATTAAATATAACCATTTCAAAGACAACTGAGTGAAATGCAAAATGAAATCGTGTAATGAAACATGCGAAACGAAAGCACATGGAAGATAAATTTTTTTATGTCAAAATAATATTTTGGCTAATAGTTGAGACTCAATAAATTTAGCAAGTGATATTGATGAAATCTAAAAATACTGTAATTTTATTGAGTCCACTACAGTTTCTTTTTATGTAATTTAGTTAAACTTTGACTAAATTTTAACTTTGTTGAATCCATTATTAATGTTAAGGGACACACTGAAATTGTCATGGTTGCCGACATAAAACATAAACACAAATTTCAAACAACATTAGGGCAGGTTTTGGAAATAAGATGAAAATTTTATGTTTTATTTTAGTGTTTAAAATATTTTATTTTATTATTATTCTTATTTTAAGATTTGAAAAAGTTAAATTGAAATTTGAAAAAGTTAAATTATTTATTATATTTTATATGGAAATTTAAAAAAGGTATAATGATAAAAAGAAATGAGAATTTTATGTCTCATCCCACCTCCAAACCTGCCCTTAATCAACATATACAATACAATAAGTAACTGCTTAAAACGAAACAATGCCCATTTAATTTATTGGAAGGCAGCTTTGCATACTATTGGCAATAGAGCAATGCTACTCATCATCCCAACTTCCATCATCCTCTCATCATCCTATGATGTGTCATTAGATGATCAGAGATTATTTATTATATTTCACTTATAAACCTATCATTTAATGCCACATCATGGGATGATGAGAGGATGATGGAAGTTAAGATGATGAATAGATTTTTCCTTGGCAATAAACAAGCACAAGATAGATATGATAAAATTTTCCAATTTCCAGTCTGAAGCTTGTTTCTCTTGTGCAGCACCTTGTCTACTCTGCCACCGTTCCCGTGAAAATTGACAGAAAAATAAACAATGCCCTATGGATGGTTGTCTCCCACTGTTTCCTCTTCACCTGTAGTGGATGTTTCACAGGAGATCAGCACCTTGTTAACTCTTTTAAGCTGTTTCTTCGAGTGAGAAAAGTAGATCAAACACAGGCATAAACATCTATGGATAAGTTCTTACTAGCACTTGAAGCTGACTCAATAAAAAATTTAGAATCAGTAACTATTAAAGCTACCTCTAAACTTTTTTAGTTCAACCTGCTACACTGGTAATCTAAACAAAAGAGCAACAAGGCCATCAGAGAAGTTGGAGCAAGCCTGTCCCCAACCCATAAAATTATGTCATGCCTGAAGTTGAAATTTTTGAACGGTAATGTCAGCTTAAGATTTTATTTTAAGCATCCTGCAGAGAGAAAGATGAAAAGTTCCCTAAGACTGTTGCAAACCTGTCGTAAAATACTTCAATGATACAAAAATAGAGAACAAAATAAAAATATATGGTAATCAGGAAACTTAAAAAAAAAAAAAAAAAAAATCATCCTAACTTGAACTGAAAGGAGGAAATTAAGGTTAGGTAAGGCGACTGGCATGAAATGGTAAGTATGAGCTAACCCCCCATCCCATTATCAATTTATCAGAATAAAGGATGTTAGATCGGAGAAGCAGCAACATCATTAAAACTACCAAAAGGCACATAATCTGAAGTTCATAAATCTACTTTTTTTATCCTAGAAGCTTTTATCATTTAAATAATTTTTCTCTTATTCCACATAATATTTCCCTTTTGAAAATGTTTTCAATCCCTGTTTTTAGGCCCACAATCGTTAATTTAAATACCTACCTAAACCTACGTGCTGCATCGACTTTTTTCTTCAAACTGGCATAGCCTAGCTAGAGAAGCATTGAGTTAATCTTTATTTGTTCCAATCGTATCCAATACCTGCCACAAATATATAAGCATACGGTTCATATCTAGCATATGTATAGACATTAAACTATACACATTCGTTAAATACTTGTGCATTTATCTCCTAAGCACCTGTGGTAGAAACGAAGTTCATATTTCTTCACTCCACCCCATGGAAATAGGAGCCTCTGGAATATCATTTGTTGGCAAAGGCAAGTAGAAGTTTTTCTCTGCAATAGGAAGGAGCTTTCCTGAATGTAAGCTATTAATGATCCAGCTGGCTGGCTGCAACATACGATCAAAAGAAGGATTGAAAGTTGAAAACGTAGGGAAAAAGCAGAATAATTGACTATCTTCACATGCTAGTTTTTTTTTTTTTTTACTTAATGATTAAGAAAATGTTTTTTTAATGATGTCATGATTTTTTTTTTTTAAATGTTTAAGAGTATAAAAAAAATGAATGAAAAAAAAAAATTGCCCTTAACGGACCTGTCTCGTGCTACACCCTCGCTGCTCTATATCTTAACCATTCCGAGTTGCAAACTTTAGGGCGATGACATAATCACTCATTAATAGATTCAATTCCAGAGAGTAGAACAAGTACTCACCATCATTAGTATTTCTCGCTCTGCCGCACAATGTTTCAACTGACGTGATACTGTACTCTCATCCTCAGCAATGATGGCACCGATAAAAATCTTTTTATCGTCAAGATCCTTAATTAACCACTGAAGGGTTTTAAACACCTGGCCACCTCCATGCTGGGCAATGAGAAACAGAAGAAAAGACTGAATTAAACAACGAACCAACTTCTTGAAAGTAAGAAACCAGAAAACTACATCAAAGAAGAATGTGAAATCAACCAGAAATAAAGTTTAGGACAAAACAATGCTAATGAAGTCAAGACATACGCAACAAGTTAGAGACTGTAATGGCTGCATAGGTGTCATTGCTCAGTCTTTTAATCTTTTTTATTGGACGTTACGTGGAAGTGGCTTCTTAGCAAAACAAACATTTCAGTGATTAAGGTGCAGCTTAGCATCCAGTAGTCTATAGCTTTATAGTAACTGAGGATAAAAGATGGACTGCCAGAAAGAAGGTAGTCATCACTGGTATTAAGGGCCTGATATTGACTATAGTTTTCTCAAAACAGTTGTAGATATCTTTATCATATGCAAGTGGGCTGCGTAAATGGTCATCTTTCAATAGAAAGGAAAATAGTCCTGCAGAAACTAATGATCTCGATCAAAGCAATTTAATAAACTTCAATTCACTATCTTGAAAGTAAATATCAGACATCACACCAGTTTCAATTCCATATGCTATATGGCAGTCTTAGAGGAGCTGTGTTTGACAGTTTGTGTCACACATGTTGGACACTGCCAACTCCAGTAATCAACACATTTCTCATACTCTTTAGGTCTAGGACTCAAAATACACTAGATATTAGAACTAATCAGATTTTAGAGTACAAACTCATATTTCAAAATGAAAAGTGCTACAGACACAAAATGATTACACAATAGTAAACCCACAAACTGATGTGGCTTTATATGATCCGTTAGATCAACTTTACAATGAAAGTAACTTTACAATTTGACATACCGCATCAAGCCACGCCAGTTTGTGGATTTATTTTTGTATAATCACTTTGTAGTTAAAGTATTTCTCTTTCATAATTTATACAAGGACATTCGCAGAGGTTATCAGGTTAGCTAAAGCAATTCCACTCATTTCCCAGCTCTTAGTAAGAAAATTAACATGATGGTTTTGTAATCATGCCAGAGCTACAATACCAAGAAAATAATGTCATAGAGAGGCCAATTAGAATACAATAGCCATGGAGATATGAAATGAAATATTCAAGTTTGTGATGTCAATTAAAGTGAAATGATCCTTACCCTGAATATTTTTGCAAATTTGGTGCAGAAACTATGCTTCCCGTGAAGCATAATCCCTACTCTTTCAAATATATACATATTGTTATTGAGATGAACTAGCTTTCCACTTCTGGTACATATTGCATCAACTCGGTTTGATAGAATCATGTATCTAGCAGAAATATAAGTCTAAAATTATTAAACCATAGAGAAAAAAATGTTGAACATTTGAAGGGGTGGCAGCAACACTAATCTGTCCAAAAAAGGAAAAAATAGCATATTGATCATTTTTAAATCTACAAGAAGGTTGTGAGACATGCATTCTGCGAGATTAAGAAGTCCTCTCCATCAACCTGATGATGAAGGCAATAAAATCAAAATGACTTTGCACTGGAAAAGATGGGCTATGTTGTGAAAAGAAAAAGTAAGAAACTTAATTTTCAATTATGCTCATTCCAAGCAAGGCCAATGTACAGCTATCTCATTTCTCTTTAAGAGAACTTCCTGCTAGGATCTTCCCAAATGAAGCCATCCAAAAAACACAGCAACTTTTCGAGGCACTTTATTTCATGAGTACCACACACCTTGAGGCATATATTTGGTATTTTACCTTTCCCTCCTCCCAAAAAACTCTACATGGAGTCACTAATACTTTTATTATGTTTGGACCAACAAACAGAGCAGCAAAGTCGAGCAATCCTTCTGGTTGCCACTGAAATAGATAATATTTACCAGATTTTCTCCATTAAATGAAGAATTCTTGTCTTCACATGAAGCAAAATTACCCAACCCTCAATCTACCAGAGCCTTGTAAAATAAATCTAAATTGTCATAGATCAATAAAACCTAGTCAACTTCAAGCTTTGATTATGCTGATAGTCATTAGCCGTCAAGCATTGTTGGTATCACAAAAAAGTACAGGACCAGGTAACTCCCAGAACAAAAATGCAAATGCAAGTCAGACATGGGACACAACTTACTTCTCAGGCAGTAAAATAGAACCTGCTACAATTGAATCCGTAAGCCAATCAACTTTCAGTATTAAAGCATTCACTGCACACCCATACAAGAACTTGGTAGTTTTTAACTGAGAAAGAAAGAGAAAAAAAAAACTATGAGAAATTGCAACATCGCATTCCAACAGTTATGAAACCATGCAGTGGAATATAATAAAATAAAAGTAATACGTAATACAGGTTTCACAAATTAGAAAATTCATAAACTTCTAACCATTTATCTTCTTTCAGATTAAAAAGAGTACTTTCAACTTAAAGCATTTTTGAAGAACTCATATAACCATAACTCTTAACTCATGCTAATTCTCAAGTTTCTTAAGTTCAGAAAGGTAGAAATAGAATGAGATGCCAGACCCAAGTGGCAGACAGACAAAATTCATAGTAGCAATCATGAGGAATATTAAAGTACAGAGAGATCTCGACTCCAAATATGTCCCAAGTATTTGCAATGGGTAGTCATATTATTTTAGTTAATTGTAGCAACTAAGACCATCACATGTCAGCTCAATGGAGGTAACTATGTTGAATACCTCATAGCCATGTTAATGTATTGACTTCATGTTTAAGTTGCATGGCAAAAAGGGTAGCACTCCACATTTTAGAAACCCATCTAATCTTGTAATTGCAAGAATTTAAGTTTAATTTTTAGATAGTTCTCAGGTCGAAATGAATAGGTGATAGCCAGATGGCATCAAAGTTTTTAATATTTACATCTTTGAAAGAGGTGTTATTATGGACTTAGATAAAAAGGTGTTATTATGGGTTGTGCACCTCCACCCAAAACAAACAAAATTAATCTAAGAAACAGGATGAAAATAAATTATTATTCCTATGAATAAAAAAAATAAATAAATAAAAAAAGGAGAGTTCACCCCAAGTAAATCTAATTAAAAAAGGACCAGTTTTAAATGCATCATTTCAAAGATATCATGAAACTTGAGGGGGAGGGGGATACAAAATTGATGGAAAAAGAAAAAAACCTTAATCATCAACAACCAACCTTTTTTAAACAAAGAATAACAGGAGAGTGCTGACAAATAACTCTTGCACTTCCCTTTCCCCTTGAATTTGGAGAAGGAATATCCAAGAGAACAATGCCACCATATTTCCATATTAGTCCTTCAATTTCCTTTGTCTTCTCACTAGAAAACCCAGTAACAAGGAATTCTTTACCTTGAAAATTCAATCTCTTCTTAACCTTGTGAGACGATTTTGTGAGACAACTTTTCATGCCATAAGCTCTAGACCATTTTTTGGACAAATTTGGTCCTTTACGAGCTCTAAGAGTTGGGCCTACACAGATTTGAACAAAAAAACATTAGGGTGGGGGACATAAAGTTTAAGCTTCAAATATGCATTACATAGTCAATGTCAGCATCAACAAGAAAAGAATGAAGGAAGGTTAAAATAACACGGCAATTTAAGTCTTACAGTTCTGGTGTGAAAATTGTAGCTTTGGGGGGTTCTTGGTTTGCTGGAGTAGATCCTCTGCTTCAGAGAAATGAACACGTTTTCTTACATGGTTGTCATGGAAATTATAGGCTTTAGATTGTATATTTTGAACAATTTTGCTTTGGTGATGCTTAATAATGCATCCTGGTACCAAAGCATGTCTAGGATGTCCAGTGAAACTCTTTACAGAATGCTTAGAAGACAGCAGATGCCAGGATGCCCTTTGATTCATAACACAAGGTGAAATTCTCCTCTCCAATGGCTGGATCAGAGACTCGTCCTCTTCTGTGGTAGTTTTCTCGAAATTTCTCTTCAGATTTGTCATTTCTGCAACTGAATTATTGTTTATAGTAGTTTCCTGAGTGTCCTCATTATTTTTACCATCAGCATAATTCCAAACAGGCCTTGAATGTAGGAACTCGGTAGAACCCCTTCTATCGGAAGACATGGAGCAGCACGTATTTTGATCTGAAGAAAGCTTCCCTCGATCATATTCTAATTGAAAGGACTGGTTATAGTAAAGGCATCCCCCTTCCAAAAAGCATACTGGGTTAGGCATAAGCATGCTATAAGTCTTAAGTGAGGTCATCTGCCTTCTAGTTGATACACCAGAAGCTTCTATATTAACTGTGTATGCAGCATGGCCATCCCCATGATCAGGTCCCAGATTTTGGTTTAGTGTCCTTTGCAAATTCTCCATCTCATGTGTGCTCAAGGGTCTAGAGCATTTTTTTCTAGTATTTTCTCCATCATTCAGATTGTGGCCTTGTGTCGAACTGACATTTTCCGGAGGAATACTACAAGGAACAACAGAACAGAGAGGATCGACAAAAGATAGACTCGAAGATCTAACCACATCTTGAGAAAGCAATATCCCTTCATGAGCCTTTTGAAGTGAACCTTCAACATGTATGCTTGACTGCGAACCAAATTTGGACATGCACTCGTGTTCATGCACAAAAGAGTTTTCATCCAGGGCAATATCTGCTGATTCCGATAGAAAGCTTGTCTCACCAAGAAAAAATGCAGGAACACTTCTAGCATTTTTCTGCTTCGACAGTGCATGAGCATCTTCTTCCTACCAGGAGGGAGATGGAAAGAGGAAAAAACACCAAGGACATGAGAACAAAACTATCATAGATGAATCAAAGATCATATACTCGTGTTTACAGTAGATAAATACTAATTTAAACAAGCTTGCGGAAAAATTAGTGATATCTGCACTTTGAATGCTGATCATTATGACCCATGTGGTGCATCAGGAAAAAAGGATTAAACCACAATAGAGTTATATTTGCCATAGCAATGTCAACTGCCTGAAAACATTAATAGAGTTATCTATTTCAAAAAAAAAAAAAAAAGGAGATCCTAGACACAATATGACTTGAGCTCCATATTTTCTACATTTATCTGATAAGAGGAAAGATAGCTCAAAACCCCGAACCATGTGGAAGGAAAATGATTTGTTTGCATATGTCCCTTTGTTGTTTGCATAGAAGGTGAAAATTCTTCACCTGTTTCATAAATAAACCGCCTGAATTTTCCTGGATAGACTGGTGCAAGATGGAATCAACATATGCGGCCAATTTTGAGGTACTTGAAACCTGAACAGGACCATTAGAACGTTTCCTCTTTCTTTCACAATCAAGAGATCCTGGACATAAGTCTTTTGTTAACTGCACGCCCATGCCCATATTGTCTTCTAAATGTCTGTGTGTAGAAATATGATTAGAATCTACTTGTTGAGATCTGACGTCTATGTGATTTAATCCATTGTGAAATATGCTATGATTTTCAAATAGTGGAGTTTCCTTGACATGAGATTGAGCTGAACCACAAGCACACTGATTATCAGGGTTATTGTAAGATAACCCAACATCTTCAAATGCATCTGTCATAGCAACATCATCCAAGTCAGACAGAGAATAGCATATGTCACTCTCCTCAGTTTGGAAACTGAAGGCCTCTTCCAAAATCTCCAACCTTGCTTGTCTCACCTGTAGGGCAACTTCAAGTACTGATTCTGTTGGCAATGCCATTGAAGCTAACTCACGCTTCACTAATTCATGTATAACCAGTGCTTCAGATGCTGCAATAGATAGTTCAACTGCTTCATTGACATCAGCACAGTTGAGAAAGCCAAAATTGAATTTCTCTTCATATTGTCTTTCAGAATCTTTGTTATTGGAGGGAGATGGCGGATAAACACTCTCCACAGTTTCATGAACGCAACTTAGAGGCAACAAATTGGGCCCACCGGCACTAAAGTGCATTTTTTAATGAGTCTCCTCTCCAGAACCAACAGAATATTTCAACTAGTTGCATTGGAAGCAGTTTCTGACTTTGACTTGGGCTATACTGTTAGATGCCATCTGAGAAAAGACAGACGGAAATGAAACACCTGCTTGGTGGAAAATATAGATTAAACCAAATTCTAACTACATAACCCAAAAAAGGTAACTTTTCATATGAGATTTTTACTGATTACAAATGTAAATGCAGCACGCACACACATATATACTATACATAAAGAAACACTTCCTCTTGCAGGTCAAAGTTAGTGGGAGACCAATCTCACAAATTCATTGAGGAGTAATTAACCAGTATGTTCAAGGACTCACATTTCCAGGATTGTCTTCCCCAGATAAGAACAAATGACAGTTGTTATATCTATCTCCTTCCCTTGATAAACGGATTTCCATCTTCAACCATGGATGGTAACTTGAAAAGATGCCAAATCTTAGGCTCCTAGCCATTTCAACATACAAACTACATCAGAAAATACTTGACGAATTCAACTCTTCAAGCATATTTAGCAGAAATGATCAACTATAGAATCTTCTGTGAAACAATTCAATGAAGGGACTGCCATATCAAAATACACAGTAACACAATTCAATAAAAGTTCATTGTGACCTGCTAAGAAGTTCTAAATTTTACACAAAGAAATAAGCTCATGGGTACAAGGAGTATATTAGAGCTACTCCTAAAGAATTGCATTACAAAACATCCCTTGTCAACAGCACTGCAACTCTTACCATTTGTTATATTTTCCTATGGTGGTAAAGTAGTTGCAACGTTTCATTAGGATGACAGAGTTTTGGTTATGAACTACTTTTGGCATATAAATGTATCTGAAGAGAAAGGAAGATTAAAGGTTAAAAGGGTCCTTTTCTTTTTTGTTTGTACAATTAGCTGGGAAAAGCTTCTACTTTCTGCACAGAATAGAGGCAAAACATATTAATGAATAAAAAAAGAAACCTTCCAAACCTTAAGTTCTAGCTAAGAAGCAGTTTGAGGTTCCTTATATGCTCATTGAATGGTTCTGCTTGATGTTGCTGAAGCCAACAAGGAAGCAAAGCCAAATTCCGTAACAATTATAGCTTGCCAGAGACACTTTAATAAGCAAATACTTAGAAAATAGAATGACAAACTAAGTGATTCTGTTAGAGGTCTGGTCCTTTCCTCTCAAATTCCACCACAAAACAATGAATAGTTGTTCACCTATATTACTTAATAAATTAAAAAAAAAAAAAAAATCCAAATGACAACCGACGGAAATTGATCGAAATTTTATTTGTTTTTCATAAAAAACGAAGCATCGGATCAATGTTCACCCATGACTTATGTGCTCCAATTGTCGATAAAAAAAACCATTCCGTGTGTTAGGATTTGTAGACTACGGAAAATGCAGCTATGAAAGCCAAAAGTTAAATGAAACTAAGTTTGGCGGAGGTTATAAACCCCAGGTCATATAACAATGTCAAAGTACACAGGGAATGATAAGTATCACAAAAAATGCCAAGATTTCACTTCCTTATCGAAGAATTATTAGCCTAAAGTTACAGATATAGCAGGTTTAGTTCGTTTGGAACATTTTATTAACCATAACAATCAATTTCCCTCTTACGGAAGCAAAATTTCATTATACATCTCAAAAAGGCCGTGCATAAGTTTTGGAAGCATGGAAGTAGTGAAGCAAGATTTACAAAGGATGTGGCAATGGAAGACCTAGTTTTTTCAACATTCAGAAGCCAAACCACCCAACTTCTGAAAAGCCTTCTTTTTTGCCAAAATTGGCACCATAAACTGACTCACCCGGATGCAAACCCAATCAATCAGACCAAATAAAGATTAAAGAAAAAAATACAGAAATATAACTCTTTCGATAATTTTATTTTGTATATAAAGCCCAACTCTTTTGAGTGCTTGGTATAATTGAGGGGTATGCATAAGTCAGATGCCAAGTCAGGGTAGTGCATTGCTTAAAAAAAAAAACAAAAAAAGTCAGGGTAGTGCATTGAGTAGCTGCAACGTTCGCAACGGTGAGAGCGGCAGTAGGCATTCGAAATGTGCTCGACTCCGAAAAAGAACTTAGGCCAGGATACGATAAGTCATCTTATCTCATTTCATCATTATTTTTAAATTTCTATTAATAAATAATTAAATTTTTTTAAAATTTAATAATAATAATAAATAATATTTTAACAATATTTTATTTAACTTTCCCTAACGCTCATCTCTCTCGTTTTCCAAACAAGAGCTTAGACTCTCAAATTGGGAGAAAAAGAAAAATACCAGATGAACATGAAGACTAAACAGGAGTCTCGTGGAAATAGAAATAGCCTCTGTCGGATTTTAATCGATGACTTGCGCCTATTTCGTAGGGCTTTACTTAATTGTTCATCTTCTTTCTCAGCGACCAGACGAATGGTAACGGTGATGTTATTATTAGCATCATTACAAAAGAAGAAAAGGAGAAGAATCGGATTACCTCGGGGAACTGAGGACGACGAAACCCCAGACTGCACCCAATTGAATGGATGGGAAAGAGGCGAGCTTGCTTCCGTGAATGTGAGAGCACCAAACCGGGCCTTATTTATATTGAGTGGGGATTTTGGCGCCAAAAATTGTTTTTTTTTTCTTTTTTTTGGAAAGAAAATCTTTAAAAAAAAATTATATATATTATATAATCATTTCACTTCTATATCAATGAGATAATTATCTATCAACTTTTATTTTTAAAAAATAAATGATCAAAAGGGTGATGAAAATAATAATTATTAAATGTATTCTACTACATACAATCATTTTTACATATATTTTATGCACTCCAACCTAAACAGCTATTTTATATTAAAAAAAATAATGCAGTCAATCACATTAATAAAATGTATAAAAAATATGTAAAAATGATTACATATATAATTTTTATTATTAAATATTTCAAAAGTATGAATAATCATATTGGATATCCTATGTTATCTAATGATTACAAAGAATGATCTAAAACAAAATATAAATTATTGAATTCTGTCAAATTTATGTCTATAATTAACCCATTAACGACTCATCATGTCACAGTGTCCCTTGACACGTTAAGTGTATATAAAGGTAAACATATTTAACATATTATGAAGTCCAAAAATATTAAAAAAAAACTGAATAACTCTTGACAAAAACCACAAATTAAAGATTATAATTTAAAAGAAAAAGAAAAAGGAAAAAATAATATGGTTCATGATGATGCCATCACTACTAGACAAGAAATGGGGAGTGGAGAGAGTCTTCCTTCCTCAGCCCAGCCACCTCGTAGCAGCCCAAATCGGTGCCACCAAAAGTGGGCCATTCTGATAGACAACATTAATAGTTGGCCCAAATGAAATTGGTCCAAACAAGAATCCCAACCCAATTCAATTCATTCCGCCTCATTATGGTTAGTTAATTATTTTAAGAGCGGTTATAGTGTAAGTATTATTTATTTTTTTTTTAAAAAAAATAGAAATTTATTATTTAAAAATTATTTTTTTAATGTAAATCCAACATATAATTACTATTTTAAAGAAGAGTGCGCGGGCAGTCGCAAATTTGATTTTAATGCGAGTTCCCTATGAGACTGTGCATGCCGACCATGCCAGGCAGCTGAGAGCTGAAAAAAGTAAACTGCTGCCTGCTGGAAGAGATAGGACGAGCCGAATGATGTATTTTTTTTGTTGAAATTGTGACTCGCTTACTCATGTCCTGAATCATAAACAAATCAACAAAACTTCCTCTTAAAATAGCTGTTATTTTGTATAGTATGAGAGCTGTTTGGCTTGAACATGATGTGTAACGGAAAGGGGAAAGAAAATATTGGAGGTTATCATGTTTGATTCATTAATGGAAGAAAAAGAGAGAAGAAACTACTGTTCATACAGTATTGAATATGTTCAAAGATAATGAATTATATGTGAACTGAAAAGGCATTCAGAACTGACGTTGCTTTTACCTGAAACGGCTGGCTGCATTGAAATCTCTGGCCTTTATAAGTGAAGAAAAAACTTGTCGAGAGAGAGAGATAGAGAGAAGCTGATTAACAATGGCCACCATAACCGCTCCAAAGCAATTTTCTCCGGTTGAAGATGCTGAGAACATCAAGAGGGCTTGTCAAGGTTTTGATTGATCAATTCTTATTTTATGGATTCTCACTCTCTTTGACTCAATAATAATTTTCATTGTAATTTGGACAATGTTCAGGATGGGGAACAGATGAGGGGGCTCTAATTGCCATACTAGGACACAGAAATGCAACTCAGAGGAAGCTCATAAGGCTAGCTTATGAAGAGATTTACCAAGAGGATCTCATCAAACAGCTTCAATCTGAACTTTCCGGGGACTTCGAGGTTAATTAATCTGTACTTTTACAACTAACATTGATTAATTTCTGTTCATTTCACATCCTTTAGAACTTATAATTATCATTTGAGTCTGCTTTTGTTCATGATGAAATTTATTGACAAACAAAGTGATATGGAAATAGAGAGCTATATGCAACTGGACTCTGGACCCTGCTGATCGAGATGCTGTCTTGACTAATGCGGCACTGCAGAAGGCAGTACCTGATTACCGGGCAATCATTGAAATTGCATGCATAAGGTCCCCAGAAGAACTCTTGGCAGTAAGGCGTGCTTATCGGTGTCGTTACAAGCGCTCTCTTGAAGAAGATGTCGCCTCTCACACGATGGGCCACATCAGGAAAGTATGTCTCCAGATTCCAATAGCATTCACGAGTAGTCGGCTGTCATTTTGCCACTATATATATTGGTTTTATACTCTATAGTACACTTCGTATGTGTAAGTTAGTACTGTACATTCTCTCATATTATGACAATGAAACCTAATCAAGATCCTCTAGTGCTGTGAAGTTGGTTGGATTTTCACTCTTCATGAAAACTTCGATTAAAGAGGAAAAAAGATAAAAAGAAGAATCTATATTTTCAAGAACATAGATGCAATGTCTATGAGGAGCTTATGGTTTGTGAACTTTGATGCAGCTTCTTGTTGCAGTGGTAAGCGCGTACAGGTATGACAGAGATGAGTTTGATACGCAAGTGGCGCATTTGGAAGCGGATATTCTTCATGAGAAAGCCCAAGAAATGGCTTTTGACCATGAAGAATTGCTTAGAATTCTTAGTACAAGGAGTAAGGCACAGCTCAAGGCAACTTTCAACCGCTACAGGGATAATCATGGCACATCCATTACCAAGGTAAAGCAATGAAGTTTTTGAGGGTGCTGGAAATGATAATTAGAAGATATATGAGACTGTTTCTTTTTATTATATATGATTTGCATTGATATTTGAAGTTTTTCCTTAGGGTTTGTCGGGTGACCCAGCTGATGCCTATCTAGCTGCACTGCGTACAACTATCCGATGCATTAGAGACCCTCGAAAGTACTATGCAAAGGTAAACATACTCATAGAGTTATGCAACTCATCTAAGCTTGCATTGCAGTTTGTGTTTTCTTCAGAATGTTTATAGTGAGCACCTCATTCAATTGTTTCATGCTACTTAGGTTTTGCGCAATGCCATCAATACTATGGGAACCGATGAAGATACTCTCAGTCGTGTGATCATCACTCGTGCAGAAAAGGATTTGAAAGATATCAAGGAACTCTACTTTAAGAGGAACAATGTTACTTTGGATGATGCCCTAGTTAGGCACACGTCAGGAGACTACAAGGCCTTTCTTCTTGCCTTATTGGGGAGGGATGAGGTTTAGGTTGTTTATCCAATTTAAGAGATTTACTTTAAGATGGTGCTCTAGAATGAAGTCTAATCGGATCTCCTCTATGTATTTCCCCTTGTTTACAGTGTCACTCTCTGCTTTATCCTCTGTTTATCATGAATGTTGAACTTTAACACTTTATTTTTATCTCATAAATAAAATAAAGGAGATCATTTTCGCAAAGACAGACTCTTGTCATGGCCTCAAACCCTCCAAAGAAATAATATGGAAAATTCGAGTGGCTGAAGCTAAAGCAGCTGCTTTCGAATTTTAAGAAAGAAAAGCAACAACTGGAGTGGGAAAGTCAGAGTTGAAAAGAGGATTTCTCACATTTTTCTCTCATTCAAAACTGTGTTATAATAACTCTACCTGAGAAACAGTTCCCACGATAGAATCATACAGTAATATATTCAACACCTTACAAAGCTTCTGCTGCTTCAGAACCTTAAAGCATCCACGGGATAAGGTGACAGAGCATACATCTTAACCATACAATTAGATGCATTTGTAATATGAGGAAAAACTTCTGATAAGATTTCACAATACAAGAAATCATATCAACTTTAATTACCTAAAGACACTTCTCATGAAATGGGCTGAATATGGGATTTGACCTCATCTGCTTGAACATACGGGGGTGATTCAGTTTGGCTTGGTGCTGAGGCTTGGATAATTTCTTGTGGTTTAAACTTGTTGATATAGTGACTTAGAGATGGCCCGTAGTATTATAGTGTCTGCACTTGAGGTGGGTTTTTACCAACTTGGAGGAGTAATGCATTCTATCGGCCTAATTCCAATCTCAGCTTCATCTTAATGTCCACCAACTAATTCATAGGGATGCAGACGTACGATCAAACAAACAAAAAGAATGAGAATGTGCAGTCACGTCCCGTTTGGATTGGGAAAGTATTTAATCCCATCTCATTATTATAATTTTTTTAAATTTCCACATAAAATATAATAAACAATTCAAAATTTTCAAATCTCAATTCAATTTTTTCAAAATTTAAAATAATAATAATATTAAAAAATAATATTCTAATAATATTTTTTTTAATTTTCATATTTTATTTAAAACCATCTCATCTCTAAATCCAAACTGCCCTTAAAGTATCCCTATGAATTAGTAAAAGTCAATTATGGTGACACAAACAAACAAGAAATTACATCGTCCACAATAATCACAGTCAATAACCACTTCATGCTGACCTTCCCAACCTAATTTTTGCAGGAAAATTGCACGATTTGTAAAGTGATTTTTTGTGAGAAACCAAGATCTTCTTTTATATTGAAAGCCATATGTTGAATTTTGAGCCTGGCAATCATATATACGGCCTTTATAATTTATGCCGATGGCATTTGGGAATGATTAGACAGGAACAATTGCAAAAGAGAGTAGACATTTTGAGAGTCTTCACTGTGAGGTCTTGATATGCATGTTTTCGAATCACGTGTATCAACGCTTAGTTTCCGAGTGCGACTCATCACTCACAAATGTACCATTATGCACATGATCTTTCCCACCTCCCTGCCCCAAAGGAACCAACCAGTACACTTAACAGTTGGAAACAATAGCCTTGAAAAGTGAAAACAACAATTTAAACCATGTTGAAATATTAATAAATGATTAGATCTATCTACCATTTACCCATCAGATTATTTGCAGAGGCACTGTTCCCTTGACATCCTCCAATTCTTCTTGGTTTATTCGTTAAAAAGCCGGCCGGCACGCTTATAAAGTGTAATTAATTTGGTGTTTTATCATTTTTTACCGCTGGGCGATACATTTTATTTTCTTTTTTCTTTTTTTTTTACATTTTTTTAATACATTTAAATATTTTTTAAAAATAAAAAAAAATATATCAATATATTTAAAATTATTTTTTTAATTATTAAACAAATACAAAATTTACCAATCGATCAATTGAAACGATAGGATAAAGTAATGTTTACCTTTTTTATTTTCTTATTTATCTACCAAGACACCAGGCAAAGCAGTGCACAAATAACTAGAGAAAAAAAAAAGGACACGAACAAAGTGAACGGGTCACCTCCTTATCAGGAGCACATACTTCAACATTGCAGTCAGAATCTTCAGAGGAAGCCTTGATCAGAGTAAATAGGCTGCAGCTCCGTACTTTTCTCCAGCTATGGTACTTATTGTTGAACAACCTTTGCGTCGGGAACGTGCAGGTGTTGGCTGCTGCAGTAGCTGCCTGTGACGCACATGCATTCCTGGACTTGGAGACTACGGTCAAGTTTGATAATCAAAACATCTCATAATTATATTTTTTTAAAATTTTTATATAAAATATAATAAATAATTTAAATTTTTTTAAATTTTAATATACATTTTTTAAATTTTAAAATAATAATAATATTAAAATATAATATTTTAACTTTAACTGACTCAGACCAGACCAGATATATAAATACGAGAGCTCAGAATTCGGAAAAACTGGACAGTCAAACCTGTTTTCTGGCGGTTTATATTTCTTGGAAAATTTTTGATTTTCCTTGTACGTGGTTTATTCTGGGCCGATTAGACGAGTTTGAGGGAGAAGTTCACATCTTGCAGGAGAGAGAGAGAGAGAGGGGTACTGAAGTTTGGAGAGAGAGATTATGGCCGTTTGTTTTGAGAAAAATTCCATCTCATTTAATTATTATAATTTTTTTAATTTTTAATATAAAATAAAATAAATAATTTAACTTTTTCAAATCTTAAAATAAAAATAATATTAAAAAATATATTTTAATAATATTTTATTTAACTTTTTAACTTTAATTTCATCTCATCTCATCTCAGTTGAATGTGTCTAATTCTGTGGTGGTGTTTGAGTGGAGTGTCTACGTGTGGACTCAATCGATCTTTACATGCAAAGTCTTCGGGCCGAGCTTAATTACATGATATATATGCTGCTGTTGTTCTGCAGGTACTGAAAATCTGGGTTGTTTGTTTGTTTCTTGATCAGGAAAACCCAGACACATTGGTGGCATCTAAGCTTACTCTGGAAAAATCAGTATTTTTCATCGTAAAAAGTGCTACTTTTTTTTTTTTGTTAGGAAAAAAAATTCTGTTTCTCACTCCAACACGCGGCAGTTTAAACTGATTGGTCAAAATTGACTAATTTGAATTAGCTCCTGACGAAGATAACTCATGCTAATGAAAGGATCCCTAATTCGTGTTTGTAACAACAACCACCACCATATATAATAATAACGATATTGAGCTTAGATTAATAATGCATGGGTTTCTAAAGTTAATTTGTATCTAAAATGCATACGAATTTCCATCGAATTAATATGTCGTCATTATTTGATCACCAACAACTGCATCGATCATGGGCTTCTTTTTCTTTCGTCTGCATCAACTGATCATTATTAATGTCATTATTGGATAGGTTGAGGACTCGAGATCCTTAATTATGTTTCTTAAAGAGTTAGATATGGTTTTAACTTGATTGCGCCACGTATCTCATATCATCGGTTCTGGAACGTAGGATCGATGCTATTAATCCAATAAAATCATCCGCAATGAATATTTTCATTACAATAAGACGCATGCGCTGGCAGCTGCTATGAGACTCTACTCCACAAATGTCGGATCGGGATAATATCTACTCAAATTGGTCTCATGAGTACTTAATAAATAATATTCCAACGACCAGGGATGGAGTAGTGAGTACATTTATCATGCATGCAGTGTTTTCCGCTTTCTGCCCTTTCTCGGATACCATTTGGAAGGCCATTGTTGCCATTTCACGAGCCGTTGAACATTAATTCCAAGGTCCAAAGCTATTTATTTTTTGCCGCGTACCCCGGCGGGCTTTTGCCCCCACCTGTCCTTATAAACCCTCTACTTCTTAACTACTCCCACTTCTGTTCTGATCACACTATTCTTCACTCACTTCTTCCAACTATAACTCTCTCTCCGGCTATGTCTACAGCCGAACCACCATTGTCGGCTACCGGTGTCGGTCTCGGGTACGGCATTGCCATTGCCGTAAGCATTCTCGTCCTCATCTCCACGATCATGTTTGCCTCTTATGCATGTGTTAGAGTTAAAGCCAATGGTCGTAGTGATACTAATAGTAATAATGGTGGTGATAACGACGACACGAATGTCCATAGGTCAGATCGCCAATCCACAGCGAGGCCGAGAACCTCAATGGAGCCTGTGATAGTTGTGATGGGCCTAGATGGATCCATCATAGAGTCGTACCCGAAGACGGTGCTCGGAGAAAGCCGGAGACTACCCAAGCCCAATCACGGCCCGTGCTCCATTTGCTTGTCCGACTACCTGCCCAAGGATACCATAAGGTGCATACCCGATTGCCATCACTGCTTCCATGCCAATTGCATTGATGAATGGCTTCGAATGAGTGCCACGTGTCCTCTTTGTCGGACCTCTCCTGCTCCATCGGCAACTCCTAGTCCTCCTCTTGCTACTCCTTTGTCCGAGTTGGCCCCACTGGCCTTCCACACCAGGTGATTCTGTATCATTTTTTATTTTATTAATTTTTAAACTAATATATATAAAAAGCATAGAGATTTTCTCTCTCTTTTTTTTTTTAGGAAAGTTTTAATTAATTAATTTCTTCCTCCATCCTCTCTTTTCAAGTAGTTGAGTAAATTGGGTGCGTTAAACTCTTATTTATATATTTACTATGAATTTGTACATTTTCTCGAAAATAAAAAATAGCACAAGGTGTGTTCATATCCCAATACCTTGAGATTGCCAAGTAAGTATAATTTTCCTTTTCCTATGGGGCCCATTAAAATCTTTATTTAAATATTTGTTATTAATTAATGTGTATTTATTCTCTCTCAAAAGTAAAAGAGAAAAGTAGATAGACACCTTGGTAGTCGGCACCATCCAAGGGGAAAACTTCTTTTCTTTTCTTTTTTTAATTTTTTTATTGTTGAGTTGTATTTTTTGGGACCATAAATGCATATAAGTTCACATTCAAAGTGAGATTAATGAAAAGGAAAATTCCCGGGGCGGGAGGGGGGGTGGGAAAGGGGGGTCGGGGCGATTTCCGTAGATTGCGTTCGGATTAATTGGGCCACGGATTTTCTGCTTCTGGAACCGATAATCTTATTATCTTTTTAAATCAATAGAATTTTATATATAATTTTGATAAATGTTAGATACAGTCTTTATTTAGAAATTGTAATATAAGTTTAAATAATTTTACCTTTAAATTTTTTTAAAATTATAAAACTATCCCTTCTAAAATAATATTTTTTCTCATTTAATAAAGAATATGTAGATACAATCCCAAATATAATTTCTCAATCCGAAATTCAGATGAGACATTGACTTTAGACACGATTTTCTTAATTACGATGAATTATTATCAAAGTTTTAACTCTTAAAACAACATTATATATACATAGTTTAAAAATTAATACATTACGATTTACACAAAATATGCACTAGCAAATTTAAAAATTACGTAGTTTTAAATTATAGTCATATTTACAAAATTTAAATTTATAATTTGGATCTAAAAATGTATTTTTAATTACTTTTACACTTATAAATAATTTTTAAATCAAATAAATGTAGTATTTTTTTTAAGTGAAAAGAGACGGTACGGATTCCCAATAAGAGTATCGAGGGTGAAAACCCTACCCCCCGCCCCATGCAGCGCAAGGTGTAGGAAAGGGGTGCCACCGTCCCGTAGGGGGCGCGTAGGGGGCGAGTAGCACCCATACCATTAAGTATGATGTGGCACATTCATCACTATTAAATAATCATTTATTGCATGATTCTTTATCATTTAATAGTGATGAATGTGTCACATACTACTTATAATGATCGAAATAAGATAAAAATATGATGTATAATATTACTCATAAAATAAATATTTAAGTCAATAATATTTATTAAATTCTTAATGTTAATTAAGACGGTGTCGTTGGGATTCTAGAGAGTAAAATATCTATTTGGACAAAACAATGAAAGTATGTTGAATAAAGAGTAATTAACAATGAGTTGTTATTGTGTAGCATGCATTTGAATGATTTATTTGTTCAAAATTGTAATTATAAAATAAAAAATTCTATTTAGTTGTCATATACAACACACTTGATTAGGCTAATTTTTTTTATTAATAGGTGTGTGATGTATGATTGCTGTATGAATAAAATAACTAACTCTTATAAAATTTTCAAAAAATACACTATTTATAAGGAGTATAATTGACAATGCCATTGGAAAAAAAAAGAAGATATTTAATCAAGAGCGAGCTCGGGTAATGATTTTAGTATTATAAGTTAATGAAAAAAATGATTTATACATATTTAAAGTGCGAAAACTTTACGAAATTCCTTTGAAAAAACCATAGAACAAACTTAGCTACATAAGAAGAGGATCGCAATAGACTTCTGGAGCTGAGGTCCACCTAAATTACTATTGGACCAACAAATAATGGGCCTTTTGTTCAAACTTGTAAAGCCCAACATTTTTGGGCTGGACTGACTGTCTGGATACAATTACTGGGAAGGTTGAACAAAAGGGCCTTTTATTTTTTGGTCATGGACTCATGTTATGTTCTTTTTTTTTTTTCAACTTTAATAATGGAACAGTTAAAACTAATGCTACATTCATTTGGATTCACACATGAATGATGTTTTTTTTATAGAACAGATAGGTATAGATGATTGAACCGGAACCTAAGACGGACACACGCAACTTGACTCACGCAACTTGCTAGTCAACTTTCACGTGCTTGCTCTTCAAAGTTCAACCACATGAAAAATGTCTTCAAGGCTGAATTGAATGAAAATGCAAGGAAACTTCATCTAACAAAAATATTTTTGCAATCCCATCATCGTGACTAGCTATCTTCATACTTATAGGAAAATAAATAAATATAAAAAATAGAAGATATTTGCATGTCGGTTTATCGACACACTAACAAGTATTAGCGTTTTAATTTTTTTTTTTAACTAATAAGTCATGATTTCTTAACAAATATCGTGTTTAATCAGTCACAGCTTTCACCCCAAATTCGCCATAGCTTCCGAGCAATTAAGAAATTGACATTGGTCAACTTCTACTTTTCAAGCAGACACCTGTCACACTTCAGTACTTCTTAATTACTATAATAATTAGTTCGAATAATTCAAACAAGCTACCAAACAAAAACTTCCACCTCATCTATAAGCATCTACATATATAGAAACACATTAAACAATAATTAATTACTCGCGTTCATCGCCAGTTGATTGATCTGTCTTTTTGTTTTCAATAATTTGTACATCCTTTTATGCTTCTGAGTACAATTGAAATATTAAAACGAGAGGGATGTGAGTTTTGTAAAAGTAAATTTATAAATTAAGATAGTTTGACATTATATGTTAAAGAGTAATTCTATATATAATTATGAAATGCGTAAATATAACATAAATATTTTAAAAAATAGTGAGATCTATTATTAAAAAATTAATTTTTTTTTATGTGGATCTCATGTTTTATTTATTTTTTTCAAAGTGATTACGCAATGGTTACATAATTCACGATTATAGATATATTTTTTATATGTTAAATTATAAGTTTAAATTTTATAAATCTAAATCTAAATATAATATAAATCTTATCAATTTATAAATTTATAAATTTTTTTTTATGAAATATTTTTTGTGATGATAACACTTTTCAAACTAAAATAAGATTCTAAGATGGAGTTTAGATAGTGAGATGTTAAAAAAAGTGAATGCAGTTGCGGAAATGCGATGTATTTTCCTGCTTTGGACTTGCTTTGACTAGCGTACCATATTGGCCAGAACATGGACAATTTCGTGCCAATTTAACCAAGTTTTCATATTAACCTTTTTATTAAATTGTATGGAAACTTGGAGTGAAATTGGCACGAAATTGTCCATGTTCTGGCCAATATGGTACGCTAGTCAAAGCAGGAAAAGAAAGATCATGATAGGATGGCTTTTTTATTTTCCTTCTTCTATTTCGAACGTGTTTTGAAAAACACTTCAAAACAACACAAGAGTTAAGTTCTGCTGCAATATTGAACTTTCCCTTAGAATGGGTATTGAATTAATACAAGCCAAGAACGTCAGTAATTTCAGATTAATTTGCGGTAAAAGCTGAATTAATTAAGGACGGTACTAAATATTACCCCGTAATAGTGGTGCAATTGAATGAAATATTACAGGTTTTAAGTTTTAAGGTTCGTTTGGTTAGATGAGATAGAATGAAATATTTTATTAAATATTAAATAAAATATTATTATAATATAATTTTTAATTTAATATTAAAAAAATTATAATAATAAAATAAAATAAGATAATTTTATGTATCTAAACGGAATCTTCATTTATTTTTAAAAAATATTTCATCTTATTTAATCTAATTATTATAATTTTCTTAACTTTTAATATAAAATAAAATAAAAAATTTAATTTTTTTCAATTTTAAAATAAAATTAATATAAAAAAATATATTTTAATAATATTTTATTTTTTAATTTTAATTTTAATTTAATTTATTTCATCTAACTTCTTCTATCAAAACAAAAGAGGTCAATCTCCGTAGCAGTGATGATAGAGAAGGTTTATGGAGACGGGACGATGGATGTTACTTTAGTGACATGAGCAGCAAAATAATTAATAATGTAGTACTACTGTTGAAGAGAAAAGCGACGTGATGTGGGTCCATTAACTAGCTTCAAGCTTCTTTAATTAGTTGAATATGATGCAGCAGTACGACTTTTCAACATCTCTAACAAAATAAGAACTTTAAATTAGGTAGATTTTGTTTTCTAGTTAAATTTGGATTTATTATGTATTCATGATGAAATAAGTTTTTTCTATTTTTTTTAGAACTAATTTTCTTTTTCTCATTAGAATTGGATTGAATTTATACGGTTATGTATCGGTCTGAACTCTGATCTAGTCTCGAGAGATTTAATTAAGAATAATATTATTGAGCCATCTAAAATTTACCGTTTAACTACTCATTTTCTTAACGTGACACTATGATGTCACGTTTATTGAGAAAATTAAAATTAAGACTATATATATCTTTGGTATTTGTTTATTCAATGGGAACTGATTTGTTTATTCTATTAGGTTTGGATAATAAAAATATCTCAATCTATATCGTATCATCATTATAATTTTTTATAAATTTTTATATAAAATATAATAAATAATTTATTTTTTTAAAATTTTAAAATAATAATAATATTCAAAAATTAATAATATTTAATACAAATATTATATTTCAGAGTCAAGACGCACTTGAATATGATCAGGCTTTTCGAAAAGTCTTGGAAAAAGAAAAACAGGAATTGTAGACCATGTGTGTTTTGGACTGACTGAAGGAGCTAAAGGCGCATTTTCGTTTGTTTCCACTCATTAAATATATATAGTAAATAGTACGATTTCCATTTGCCTAGCAGCTTTTTCCATTTTCCATTTAGAAGTAGATCGATATGACGTAGATACCAATTTTGTTATTCAACATTCCCAAATATCATACCAAAATAATATATTACATACTATATATATATATATATATATTTTTTTTTTATGTTTATTTTAAATATATATATGTATATAAAGTGGGCGTCGCTTTGTCTACCATTATTATAAGAAAGATTGAGGAATATAATTTTCACGCTATAAGAAAATTATTTATTTTTTATTAGTTATTTTCTGTAAAAATGATTATTTCTTAATAAAATAAGTCTATTTTCATCACAAATAATCATTCTCGTTGTAAATATATATTTTTCTTGTAGTGCCAATTGCGTTTGAAGATGGATATATATACAAGGCCAAGAATTTTGAACCACCGATATATTGTTTGCAGTACGTACGTATACGCAACAATTAACACCACTTTTCACTATCATAAAATCTCCAAATTAAAATGCAAAAAAACATGATGCATGCACAGTAGCAAAGATCATATAAATTAGATCAAAGAAAATAAAAGCAAAAGCCAAATAGAATACACGAACATAACATTATTATATATATACTATATATATTACTCCAGTCTCCAGCATATCGTTGTAAATATAACATTAATTGCATGCAGATATCTAGATGATGCGAATTAAAATGCTAGCGATTCAGATCGATTTCAGTGCTTTTTGATGAATTCTTTGATCCCAGCAATGAGATTAGAGGTTTGCTTTGTCGTGTTAGGGTCCATATCCACAGCAATTTTGTTGAGATAGAAACTGTGACCCACTCCAGTGCTAATAAACAGCTCCACGTCCTTGTTAGCCTTCTTCATGGCCTCGTAGAACTCCATCTCTGTGTCTATCAACAAGTCCTGATCTGCTATGCAAAGCAGGTAAGGTGGCAGCTTAAGCCCCTCTAATGGCGGCGCTGCTGGCCCCATCGGACATGTTATTGGGTGGTCTTTGTTGCACCCAACAGGTAATGCCAAGCTCAGGAATTTGTCCACCATGTCTAGAGTTAGGAAAGGTGTCTGAGGTTGCTCTAACTCAGACCTGCTCCTCTCAGAGCGGACATATCCCGGGTGGATTGGAACCGCTCCGGCTAGTCTTAACGGACTCAAATCCGCCTTCCCAGCTCTTGCAGCCACTTCATGGACAAGGTTCCCTCCCGAGCTATCTCCAACGAGGAAAACACGGTTGAAGTCTGCGCTCTCCTTGAGCCAGCTGGGCCCGTACGACTCACCTCGAGCCAAGGAGCTCAGCCAGAGGAGCGTGGAGTAGCCATCATCAATGGCTGCTGGGAGACGGTGCTCAGGAGCACGGCGTAAGAAGGCCGAGACACAAATCACTCGAGATGAACGTGCAAGGTGTGTGTATATATGATAGTAGATGTACCAGTCAGCCTGGCTAATGCAAAAACCGCCTCCATGGAAGTGGACTACGATGGGAAACTTTTCGGTTTCCCCGGGCTTTTTCTCTGGGAGATAAACCCGAGCCTTGAGATTAGACTTTTCACACATGAAGATGTCGCGTGTGGATACTCCGTCGACGAATTCATCATGGGATGGGACTGGCTCGGCCATGAACTTTACCTCTGGGGGTCCAGTCCATGTTCGGTCGACCGATCCATCATCATAAATTCTCAGCCATCCAGATACGTCATCGACGAGCTTCTTCTCACGGACCATGGTTCTACTTGAATAAAACGGTGGTACTAGGTAGGACTCTCTTTGCTTATGGTTCGATACAGCAAAAGAATGAACGACATTGCTCTCTTTATATAAAGAAGTTAAAGGCGTGTGCTTATGTGAGAAAGAGGAAGTTTCAGGGTCATTACACATCGAAATAAATAAAAAAAATCGTTTTCTTTCTACGGAAATTAAGCCATGACTACAGACCTTAAACAATATTAATTGGATTATAATTAATCATAGTATGTACGTAAGACTTGACTTGATGATAATCAAGTATGTACATGTAATTCTTTTAATTTTGTAGGTCGCGGTATAAATATATATGTATATATTATATTATATAGTCATTATTGTGAAATTAATTACCAATTGTCCTAAAAACTTAAGATATGAGAGGAGGTAGATTTTAGTATTTAATTTATATATTAACACTCTCCCTTATGTGTGAGCTAAACTCTCCTAAATAAGTGGACCAAACACTTGGAATATTTAATTGAATGAGGTAAAGTGTATAGTGATCATAAGTCTGATATTATGTAAAACTACCATTTATTCTAAACGTTTGAACTGATAGAAGAATGTAGATTTTGTTATTTAATTTATATCTTAACAATTATAACTAATTTCTCAAACTTCCATACAGATGGCCCGGTGTCAGGTTGCGTTTGGATGTTGAACTGAATTGAATTGATTTGAGGTTTTTATGAATAGTAATAAGTTGTGTGAGTTTTGTGGAACCCACTTAAGATGAGTTTAAGTGTGTTTGGATGTTAAGATAAATTTAAATATATTTATAAGAAATTGTAAAATTATTGGGTCCCACAATTAATTATTATTGTTGATATAACAGCTTTGTCTCCACTTATTGGCGCCAAACCTGCAAGCAAAATTAAAGAAATGAAAGGAAAAAAAGGATTGTACTTGCTGATGACTGAATTTTTCTTAACCCCACAAAAATAAAAATGTCAATGGAAAATGAGAGGATTTTCTGTTGGGAAACGGAAAAGGATAAAAATTTCAGATGGAGGAAACATATATGTCAGGTGGGGTCCAGTCAATGATAGAAATTTAAAAAGCTGTGGGCCCAACTACTAATTTCATGTTTAAACTACATTGAGAGGAGATAAAATTTGAGTTTAGATGTTGAACCCAATCTAAAAATAAAGTGAACTAAACTTAATTATGCATCCAAACGAAGCCTCAATATCATCTATAAGAATAATTATTGAGTTGGGATCAATAAATATAATAAGAAGAGTGGTGCTAGTGTGCAGCTTAGTTTTGATCGCTAGGTGTGTCCTTTAGTAAAAATTCTCTATATTATTTTTATGTTCTTTTTATTTTCACACATATTAAATATTTAAAAAAAATACATTAATATATTAAAAATTATTTTTTTAACCATTAAATAAAAAATAACAGTCAAAATAAGAGATAAAATTGACGACATAGCAGCATTTTCCTAATAAGAGTATCGAGCCTCGTCTATATATTTCGAATTAATTCATTAGATAATGTTACGTGCGTCAGTGCGTGCCAGCTGCTGCAATAATATTATTGGCGGTTCTGTATATTAGTGGAGTTGGATAATATTTCTTTTCATGACTATGTCCGAGTCTTAAAGATCTTAAAATTTCTTTATTTTGTTAGTTGTCGACTCTGTAGCCCCCCGAAAATTTCTTTTTGGGTTTTGTCCTTTTTTGGAAGCTCCCAAAAAAAAAAAACATATAGAATGAAAGAAAAGTATATACATAATGTATGGCTCACTTCACATGTATATCTTTCTCATTTAATTAAATCCAAGAGTTTGACTAAAAGTTCTAGAGGATTCAAGTTTTTTATAGAGTTTAAGGGGTGAGGGATCAGCAACAAACACTTGAAGAAGGTTTATTCAGCTAATTAAAGGAGGTTTGTGACAACCTTGACACTAGCTAGCTAGGATGCTTCCAACTGGGTGCGTAGCCGTGAATGATGTGACTAGTGGTTGCAGCTTTGGTTTGGACTCTAAATTCGTGAAAAACCAATTAAGTAAAAAAGTCATATGCAAAAGGAAATAAATTAATTAGAAGGGAAAAGATCAGGAAGAAGTAGAGGTGGTTGAGGGTGAATTAAATAGCCTAGCTAGCTAATACATGTGGAAAGTCATCATGTAGTGTGTGGCCGGGCAATTCTACTAGATTTGGAGGATAGCATGGTCGACATACGTTCTTTTAAGGCCAAGGTAGAAAAAACGAAAAACGTGCTCAATAGAAGAGCTAGAGAGAGTACGTAAGCTAGCTGAAGACTACAAGGCCCGCGGGAAATAGGAGGCGGCCGGAAAAATAAACAGCGATGTATGTATGTATGTTGACATGTATACATTGCCCATATATATGGCGACAAAGAGTACGTACGTACGTAGTTGCATCAACTAATTGCATTTGGAAGATAGCGATACATATATATATATATATATATCAGGCTGATTTAACATCGATCATTGCATTGTTCCAACCACTTCATATTAATTAATTAAACAGTGTGCATATTCTTATTGCACTAAAGTCAAGTGGTACGGTGTTCTCTTATTTCAAAGTTATAGAAAATATCTAAGTCGAGCTATTCATGCCTGGCCGCCTGCTGCATGCCCATGCATTTTGTGGTTAACAACCGGCCGGTGGCGATAATGATCATGAAACACGAGTACTGCAGATTTTGCAATAATTTGGCTTTTGTTTTTTCTCACAGCCCGCCTATCTAGCAAACAGTACATGATAAAAATATGGGTGGTGCTTATAAGTTAGTCCATCAAATGTGCTCTCTCACATGGCCTTGCCACGTCAGCCATTTAAAAAAAATGAATTATTCCCCATATATGTGAGCTGGGAGGGCAAACTCCTTAATATATATATATATATATATATATAAATATATATATATATATTATTGAGCGGTAATTTTGAAAGGACAAATTTATGGGGTCAAGTATCATTTTCTATAGGATAATACTAAGGGGCCGCCCAACATCATGTACCGCTGGACGTGCGTCTAGTTTATTTGATTTTTTTTTAATTTTTTTTAACATCTAATTTAATTATTAAAACAAATTATAATTTTATTAATAGTCATTTTCTTAATTATTAAACAAAAAAAATTAAAATATTCTAGCAATAACATTGAGGGACCATATGTGTGGGGGAGAGAGAGAGTTAAGAAGCACTTTTTGCTTGCATACCATCATGTAGACAAGGATAAGGTTTGGTAATCTGGGTTGGTGGAGGAGGTGCAATTCGAGATGTTTATGATAATATAGGTACTTTCTCTGCTTGCTTTGAATGGGGTATAAATAATGAGGCTGAACTTCTGGTCCTCCTTGAGGGAGTGGTTTTATGTAAAGGGTTGAGTTTCTTTAACTTGAAAATTGAATGTGATTCAAAAATAATAGTTGATTGGATCATTTCTAATAAGTATATGGTTTGATATATTTGAGAGTTTTGAGAAGAGGTAGTTAAGGAGTTCCAAGGGGTCTATTTCTCTATCAGACACATTTATAAGGAAGCAAACCAAGTTGCGGATTTTTTGGCTCAACAAGGAAAAGTTGGCTTGTCATGCAGATATGCGGAAGGAAGACTTCTACCGTGACAGTTGCGAGGTATTGTTCGGCTGGACAAGATGAAAAAATCTACACAACCTCTTACTATTCACACAACCTCCACACACCACACTTTTTTTTAATTTTTATTATTTTTTTATTTTATAAAATATTTAATATATGAATAATGAATAGAAGAATTAAATTAGTTTAAAAGGAATAAACTCAAAAAAAACAAGTTAAAAAAATATTAAAAAATTTAAAAATTTAAAAAATGTGGTGTGTGGAAGTTGGGGAAGTTGTGTAGTATTGCTCGGACAAGATTGGTCTCTCTAGTCTTAGAATTTAATTTTCTTTGATCTTTTGTTTGTTTTGTTGGTATTTTATTGTTGTAGATTTTGCTTTAAAATAGACATGTTTAGATTGGTTATTGGTTCATTTGATTAGTTTACTGTATAGTTTTTTTTTATTTTTTAATAGATTCGATGCTTGAGATGGTTTTATTGAATACTTGTAAATCCAAGTGTCCTACTTGTTATCACGATATTCTTCCACTATAAACGAAGACAATCAATAAAATTGATGTTCCATCGTATTCTAAAGATAAAAAAAGTTTGGTAATCTCGATGAATGATTGGCAATATATGAAACGCCCGACGATTACCTTATCCTAAAGATAACAGGGAAAAGAGAGGAAAGTCCCACGATTAGCTAGGTATAATTGTTGCAGAAGTTGGCTTTTAAAATTAATTTATAAATTATGGTTGTAAAAAGAACTATACAATCTTAATAAAACGTAAAATTTATGTACACGCATAAATAATAAATATGTCCATATAATAATTTAATAACAATATAATTAGAAAGAAGATATTTTTAAAATATGTCCATATAATATAATATAATTTCTACAATTATAGAAATGATATTACGAATGTTCAACATTTTCTAATAATATTGAATGTCTTTAATATGTGTATACTGTATACTATATTGAGTCAAAAATAAATAAATAAATAAATAAAGCTCGGAAAATAAATCATCATAAATAGCAATCTTTTCCCATTAAAATTAAATGCCCGCACAGTTTCGTCGCTAAAAAAGGACGACAATCTGATATGATGAGTGCGTTCGTATACGTGTCCTATTGCGTCGCTTCTTTTTTCCATTGCGACGATATGTTGTCATTGTAACATATTATTACGAGTAATGCTATATACTATATTCTAATCTTATTTTAATCATACTAAGTGGTATGAGGTATATTCATACTATTTTATGATAAAAAAAATATGTAATAAATGATCATTTAATGGTGATAAATGTATCACATCAAAGTTAGTGTGATGAAAGTGAAATGGTAATATGGTGTATAAGATTTTCCTATTATTACACTTTTAGTTCCAATTGTTTATGAATTGCAACCAATTGTGTACACTTGCTCCGGAATATGTATATATTGTTTGCAAATGAGGGTTTCATCTTTAACTGACTGACGGGTAATGTTAGGTTACTCTCTAAATGTGCTTCTAAAGGGTCATACGTGCCCTCTAGTGCTTAAGAGATTTATTATACATCAGTCACTATTCATTTCTATACTCTACATTTATAATTTTTTCATAAAATGTGAAGATATTTTTTTTTTATAGGAAATGAGAGTGTTTTTCATAAGGTGTGGTATGTGCGGTGTGAGATGGTGAATAGTAATTAATGAGAAAATTTTTTTGCATTTTAAATATATACACAATTCATTAGTGGTATTCTTTTAAATATTTAAAATAAATAA
Organism: Juglans regia; assembly: GCF_001411555.2. Lineage (NCBI taxonomy): Eukaryota > Viridiplantae > Streptophyta > Magnoliopsida > Fagales > Juglandaceae > Juglans > Juglans regia. The sequence continues at coordinate 1,483,839 of NC_049914.1, forward strand.
ATAAATAAAATGCAATAAGGACACTTTTGAGGGCACATTTGGAAGGCAACCTTAATTGAATTGTATAAAATCTTTATTATTTTTTAATAGCTGACACATCAATACTTGTAATTTTATTAATAAAATTATAAATATAGATAGTATTTTTCTTGACTGATTGAACGTGGAAAGCGTCGTCCATATTCCATGAAATTATGTGGAAGCTAACCCGAATTTCTGTTGAAAGAGTCCAATCTCAAGTCAATTCAACACCAAAGTAAATACTGAATAAGGAATATACATGGGTTAATTTCCTAGCTACCTACTTCACCCACATATCACGAGATCAGTCAGGCTCGATGGATAGTATCATCTAGTCTCTCTTCAAGTCAAGAATTGACCACAAAAATTAGAGAAAAAAGAGGGTTTGATACTTATCCATCGATCCATAGCATGGTAGGTGGCGATGGGCGGGCAATGTTCTTCCCTAAGCATGTGAGAAATTTAAACAAATAATTGGGGTATGGAAGTTTCCATGGAAATGCCTTTTTTTTCTTTTTTTTTTTGGGTCTGTTTTTAACTAATTTTCATGTGTGTGCTTGGTCATGGAGAGAATCATTTTTTTAAAAAACCCCCCCCCGCATCTCAACATTAATTAAAGAAATGAAATTTAAAAGATGGGCAAAGACTCCTTGCATTTTTTTTATGGTGAAAAGTTTGTTGACAACAACTATATATCAAGTAAAATAAGAGGAGAGTTGATGTTGGAATTGAAGCTTAGGAAATTATATATATATATATATGAAGGATTAACAAGAATAACGTGACGTTTGCTCAAGAAAAATCAAAAGTTCAGATTGTCTCGATTTCATTAATGAGAGAAAATTAAAAAGAAAGAAGTTGATCATCGAGAATGGAAAGACTTGTTATTTTCTCTTGTTTGGTTAGGACTTAGGAGGAGAAATCGGAAGGAAAATAAATTAGAAACTATTTGATTTTTTTTTTTTTTCCTTGCAACCAATTTTCCCTCTAAATATCGCCTATTTTGAAGGGGGGGAAAAGGGGCAAATACGAATTAATGGGCCTTTTATCATTGGGTACTTGCAAAATCAAGCAAAATACGAAAAAGATCAAGACATGGACCGTACTTTTGGACTTTGTGTACCATTTATTGGCCCAAAACTATATTCATTCATAAATACCCAAAGTTACTTGTGTTCCCATCGGTCACATGCACTACTGACCTTATTCTTCCGGTCCACAAGTTAATTGGACTGGACCTTATATAGATTTCTCGTGGTGTTCACATTAAGGGTATTTTAAACCGAAAGTACTGGTCAAGTGAAATGAACGGAATTGGGATATGAAGTTTTGGCCATAAAAATCATTAATTTTTAATCCAATTTAATATGAATGGATTAATTTATAACTAGCATTATATTATAAAGATAATTTCAAACAAAAATATAATAAATTAGTAAGTAGTAGTGGATTAATTAGGAGGCCGATGCATGATCTATATATATCATTCACTGATAAAAATTGTTAATTTCTTCTTTTATTATAAAGTTTTTTTATGAACAAAGTTCTTTAATTAATTCCTAATTTCTTCAAAATAAAGTGGTTTATGTTAAATGAATCCGAGTTTTCTAAGAATTTTTTATCGACCTTTTTATCTCTTGATCATACAAGGGTGTCCATGCAATTATATATCGAGTATAGTGTTTTTTTTTTTTTTTTTTAAGCAGATCGTGAAGTACTTATCGACCTTTTTATGATCTCTTCATACAAGGGCCGGTGTCCAATTAATGTACATTTATTTATCCCTTTATACATCTGCTCCCATTAATTAAGACCATCGATTCATGCTCATGAGATATATATATAATAAATTAGTAAACTTATATGTAATCCTATATATCCATAATAGATAGAATAATATAACAACTTTAAGAAAAACGTTTATTTGTGATCGGATATTCATTAAGAAGGAAACGATATAAATTTGTAGAGAGAAATGACGTTTGGGATAAAAAAAAAAAAAACTAATTTGGTAATTTGGAGTTATGAAAGGTAACAAAGTTTTGCATGGATAAGTTACTATATATAGAAACTAGAAAGTGGTAATTAGGATTTGTTGAACAAATGATGAACAGGCTACACTTGAACAGTACTCATGATTGAAATCAAAACTTTCCCTCCAATGAAATAATCATCGTCCTCCCTATTATTGCGGAAAGTATGAAACAAAATTTTCTAATGGAATATTGTCCTTGATTGAGCTGGCTAGCTAGGCAGCTAGCTTTGATACTGTTATTCACGTAGATATGTTGTCCTAGTACTACTTGATCTTCTTGTTGGTGCAATTGCATGTAAAACAATAAAGGGGATCCATGATCTTACGCACGAGTACTCCATTCAGGATATATATATATATATATTATATGGGATCGAATAAGTAGTTGATCATGACGATATATATATATGTGTGTGTGTGTGTGTGTGTGTGTGTGTGTGTGTAATATGGCCATAGATCGACCTCGCTAGGTTGTAACTTGATCCTGAGCTAGCTGTGATGTCATGGATGCCTAGTGGTACTCATGATCATGATTCTATCAATCATATATCTATATAATCTTTTATATTCACTCTACTTAGAGAAGGGTTTGGAAAAAAAAAAAAAAAAAAAAACTTAGAAAAAAAAACAAGCAATATCAGGAGAAACATGATATTTTACAGATCATCAAGACAAATTTTAATTATCAGCGAATCTTGTTCTTGCATGCAGTCGTAGGCCGGCCAAGGACCTGAGGAAAGACCATAAATGGAGTACGCAATTAAAAAGCTGGTCTTAGATCACATGTACTTAAACTCTGATCATGATCTTCAGATCATGAAGGGGTAGTGGAATATATACATGTACATTACCAAATAAATTCTGACTGCATGCGTTGGCTAAAGTACGTACTACGTACGTACATGCAGGTTCACAACAAAAACTTTGGAGATCTGGCTGCATGCATATCTTAGGTCTTCACATGACAACATTATACAGTTAGAAGTCCAGAAAGAGTAAACTCCAATAATGTTTTCTTCCTTTTAGTAGGCAGAGTTGTACTTGCACATTAATACGACAGAAGGACCCGTTGAAGAACATGTTTGGGCAGCCTTTATAAAAAGAATTGTAAAATTGTAGTAGTACTAATATTAAGACATCCTTAAAGTTAATGTTTTCTTCTTTAAGTAGTACTACTGATCTCGATCGTCTAATACTGGTCAATGATATTTTTATAATATTTGTTGTGACACACAATATATATCATGCATGAATGACGTGCGTTACTCGGTCGGATGTTATATATACTGGAAGTATTACGAGTAGCAGATCTCTAATTAAGAAGAATGAAGTTCTTTATATGTATGAGATCATCGAGTACATGAAATGCTAAAGGATGCCGGAATTAGGAAATGGAATTATGGACCAGATCACAGTAGCATTACATGGTGCCTGAAGGGACGTTTGTTGGTGATGATTGATCGATCAATGCCTTTCAATTTCCACTTAATATTTCAAATATGAAGTTGCTTTCCAGCACTGTCTGCATCCTGGTTGGCCATTCACTCAAGATCGACCGGCCAGACCCTCTCTCTCTCTCTCTCTCCCTCTCTCTCGGGCACGCGCATAATTCATGTTCCTCGTATCAAACTTTATGAAACTTTATGACGACAATATAATATAAACACGTACATATATATATATATATATATATATTATGTTCATTTTGCTGATCTGCAGGCGAGGACTGAATTAATGCACGACCTTCAAATTTTTAAAATGGCATGAAAAGCATCGATCCCTCAGATTTCTAAGCTATTTTACCAACAAAATAAGGAGGTAAGAATTAATTGCAAACCATATGACAAAGAGGTTAATTAGCTTGCGTTATTGCTACTTGCTGATGAAATATTTGGAGAATCAGGCATAGGTGCTCGATCTCTTTAGGCACTATATCTGCAAATGGTTTTTGGTTACATGTCCATTCTCACGATTTGATTCATTCTCTGTTTTATCTGCAACTTGAGCAGTAGTACTGTCTAGCTTTTTCAAGACCCATTAATTATAATTGAAGATTCCAATCAGCTGGTTGGACTAAGCTGCCAGCTGAGGTAATCACTTTTGAGGTTCTTTAGATTAAGAGAAGAAATGAGTTGGTTTTAAATAAGTAAAATAAATTATTGTTATAATATTTTTTTTAATATTATTATTATTTTAAGATTTAAAAAAATTATAATAATAAAATGATATGAGATTTGAGATCACTTCTCAATCTAAACGGGACTAAATCTCTTTTATATTTGCTTCCCAGAAAGAAGGGACAACCCAAAGTAAAAAAGATTAAAAAGATTAAACCAAATGCAAAGATGGGAAAGTAGAAGAAAAAACGATCAAACATGCACGAAAAACCAAAATAGAAAGAAGCAAAAAAAATTGGAAAGAAAGAAAAAGAATGAGAAGATCGAGCAATTAAAGAATAGACAAGAAAGGAAAAATAGCTGCTTTGTTTTCAGCCTTTCAAATATGACTGCCTCAGAAGTTCCAACACATCCGCACCGAGTGGGACATGAATATATATATATATATGATCAATTCCTCCACTACTCCTCTTCGCACCTGCAGTTATATATATCATCACGCACCGAGTCCTATCACACATATTTCATGATTGCAAACAGTGACAAGTCCTTTGGCCTTTGGCAATGGGCTTAAAAGCTATCCATATAGTATCCCACAATTGCCAGCTGAGACAAAGTCCTATACTCATATTTCATTCAATTCCTTTCACATATACATGAGGAATTACAGGAAAAATGAGCAGACCACTCACATGTGCTTTCTCCATTATACATGTCTGTTGGAAATATGCTGAGTCACGCACAATTTGAGCATATGTGGGATGCATTAGCCAATCACAGCGAGGATTAATATTTAATTAACAATGTGATTCGGACGTATTATCCACGCACCTCACCATATGCTCTGTGTAGGCATTTTAGAAGTACTTCTGCCGTGGATGACGAATCTTGTGAGATCATGATTTGGGGGTGATTAGACGCCCATTGAATTTGGTGCTCCACTTTGAAACAGATCTTTTAGACCAATTTCATGTGATAGCTTTACAGGCCTGTATGGTGCAAATTATTGTGCTATAGTTTTCTCCTAGTTTGTTGGATTGATTGATCCACATGATACCATGCACCCCATAATGCAAAATCACTCTTTTGATTTTCACTCGCTTTGATTTATGGATTCTTAATTTCTAATATTAGTCCTTGAGTTAATTTTCAAAGTTAAAAATTACCAAGTCGTGATATATATGATCATTCGCCCAACAACATATTTAATTAGATCCTAGTCTCCATGCATGTCACTGGCCGTGTGAAGATTGTCCTCCACAAAATAAGATCCTGATGATCTTCATTTCACTTGAAATGGATAGTACTATCCATGTAGGAGACATTAACTGATCATTCATGTTTTTTGTCCATCGTCCCGTAACCTTTCTAGAAGACTTTCAAACCTCTGGACTCTCTCCTCTCTTCACTTTTGCTGATCGATCCTATGGTTTCTCAAACCTTTTCGATCCTGATCTCTCGTTAGAGATTCAAACACATGGGTATATATATAGTACGTACTCTTGGTAGTATGCAGTACTCTGTCTGATCTTTATCAAGGCAACTTACCCCGGCCCCTTGGTCTGATGAGCAGTACTTTCCTAACCTGCCTCATATGTACCCAAGAATTATATATATTTACCATCTTACGTACGTACGTACGTACGTACAGCGCCACCCATCAATATTCCCGAGAATGTGTGTTGTACATGATGCAGTACTCAAATTCAATATTGTCTTCCTTTATTTTTCTGGATCTCCACAAGAAGAGAAAACTTTATATGTTGTTAAATATTGTTGGTGGATAAGGCAATTTATTTCATGAATGCCTAGATCATATATCATGTCCAAATCATGTGCTAGCAGGTGATCATAGTATCGATGCATGAGACGGCCAAACGGCCGAGCCATGCAAGAGGTTGTGTTTGATTAGTTATTGAATCAAACTCAATTAACCTCAACTCTTCTTAAATTAATTATTGACGAGACATATTACTTTTTCAACTTCTTATAAAAAAATTAAATTTATCTCGACCTATTTTATACATTTTAATCTAAAAAGTTAAACACATCTCAATTTAAAAAAGTTAAACTCGTCTCAATACAACTCACAAAATATTATTATTCACAACTCATAAACTCAACGTCTCATCTCAATATCCAAACGTAGCCGACCATGCAGCAGCTTTCAACGGCAGTTCATGTACTGATCATGTACTAGCTAGCTGGGTTTAGAATATATGTATATTATATATATATATATATATATTATAATCTATATTCTGATCGACGATGGATCGATGTGGTTCAATAGTAAGTTTTCGATCGACAAACCATGCAACCACCGGCCATCATCTGATATTCGAGCGACAGTACCGCGTACAAGAGTTAGAAGTTCGTGGCCGGACAGCAGATAAAGATCATCAGATTGCATGGTGATCGATCTGCCCTAGCTAGCTAGCTAATTAAGTTGATACGCAGTTATATATATATATATATATATATATATATATATATATATATATGTACGCGGTATACAATATTAATCTCCAAACTCCGATATTAGATATTAATCAATTACGACCATGCCGCAGCCGGTGCAGTCAAAGTGGTACGTACCCGGATGATCTCCTCATGTTTTGTTTTAATAAGACAAAGGTTAATCAAGTACGTACAACTACTGTGAGTGTCCATGCATGCGATCTATCATGCGAATGCAATAGTGCCATAATAATTTAATGGGCGTGATGCATTAATATTATTAAGGATAAATTAATTAAGAATAAATTAGATGGTTTCAATATTTATATTTTAAAAAGAAGAAGAAGATATATAGATTAATATATATCATATGGCGATTATTTATATATTTCCTAATTAATTTTACTAATTACGTATACGCACCCAAAATAAGATAAAGAAAATAGCTAGGTATTACACACCCTGCACAATGGAAAATGGGCTGGGAAAACCCTCTGATCATAGTTTAATTTTGCGCTTAAAAATTGGAATTATCCACCCAAAAAAAAAAAAACCCTCGTCATGGCGGGCTCCAATACTTTCATCGGAAATGGGCTCTTTGTCATTAGGTTCTTACCTCATGATGGCCCTCACCATGCACCATGGTGACTCGGATCCCCCAACCATCATGCTGCCACGCGTAGCCCACCTCTCTCTCTCTCTCTCTCTCTCTCATCAGAGAACCCAAAACCTTTAAAGCAATATTTAAAAGCATCATATATATATATATATATATAAATTAACATATCAACAAAAATATTAATTAAAGTGGATAATTATAACTTTCCCATCTAATTTATCCTTAATCAGATCCCACATGAAGTGTTAGGCCAAAATAGTTCCTTCTGCCATTAATTAATTATATATCTGCACCACAAAATTATGAATTTTGTCATTAACTAGACTTTTAAAAAGTAATGGCTAGTAATTAATTAAACTCAAAAGATTAGAAGAACAACTTTTAATTACTACCTAGCTACTCATAAATTATAAAAAGATTATTCTGATCATAACCTTTAAATTAAGCATGCACTTAACTAAGCACAAATGGAGGTGGCCGCCAGCCACCATGCGTGTAATTGCTCTTAATTAAATATTAGTTGGTTGTGATGAGCTGTCATCATGTTGTGGCTGGCCGAAATTCTGAACTTTGCTTGATCTAGTCATGTATTGTTCATGTGGAGAAACATCAAGGTTCACGGTACGTACGTACGTAATGGACATGATGTGGAAATTAATTAAGAAGCTAGCTAGCACGTGCAACATTGTAAAAGCTCTTTAATTTGGCTTGGGTTGCATCATGGTTACATTTTTTTATTTATTTATGATGCTTGAGTTATGTAGTACGTACAACGTTACAAAGATTGGATGTTCAAAAAGATACTGATAACTTCCTTGTACGTGTTAATACAATGCTGCTACTTATAACTCTTAAAAACACTAATTAATCAGACAATTAGACCAAGATGAGAGAAATGAGGAAACAGATGCATGATGAAATATTATAAGCATAATAATATATAATTATATGGTCTAGCTAGCTAGATTAATATAATATTTTACGTTTGTTGAGTTAATAGCTCTTTTGTCCGACGTCTAGCTTATATAAAAAGTACGTAAATAGCAAAAGCTATACATACATAAATATATATATACATACCACATATATACACGCTCTGAATTAAATTGAACTAGTCTACAACATTAATTTTAAATTATAATATTGGTATGACATGATGACATGCATCTAGTCTGATCTATTGCGAGGTTTTGATGATCAATGCGATACCCAAAGGATTTGTGCTTTAATTGTAATATATACGTAGATAAAGAATCGGAGGACTTTTCTTATAATAATTATGTAGGAGTTACGTACCTAGCTAGAGATCGACGTTTTCTTTTCTCAAAATAAGTAGTGGATAAAAGTATACCCTGATAAAGGAGCCCACCGTACCAATCGTGCAAGCATGAGAAGAATATTATTAGTGATATATACATGTATATATCACTAATAATATATATTTGTTTGTGTGCTCTTTCTTGCAGGTTTGGTTGTTTCTAGGTTTGTTTATGTTTTGTGTTATTGTAATTTGCACTACTGTGTATTTTGGTTTGGTTGGTCTGTTTGTGTCTTTTGATACTTGGGTCTTGAAATGATAATTTGTATCCTCCAGGTATTTGTTTGTAACCACGGTTTTCCTCCGCCACAAGTGAGGGCTATCAGTAAAATTGGGGTCCCGTCCTCTTTCTTAAAAAAAAATATATATATATATATATATCACTAATAATATTCTTGTCATCGTCCCTATTGCATTAAGCCTAGTTAAGTGTAAGCGTTTTGATGTACCAAATCGTGTATCGATATTGATATTATTTTTTTATTTAAAATAAAAATAAAATAAAAATTTTGAGAGAAGAAAATATCTCTTATCTCATGAAAATTATTTTTATCTTTAATTCACACCGTTTTATTAAATGGATATCTTATATGTCAGTATCGATGCACGGTTTAGTACGCAAACTCGCTTGTAAAAAAAAAAAAAAATCATATATATAAGACTTTCACGACCATCCATAAAATAAATAAGTATGCCCATTTATTATCTTTTATCAAGGAAAAAGTTAATAAGTAGGTGGCACCTGATCTATACCCATGATCGGCCCCAAGAATATTGAAAAAACAAACTTTTATTTTCTCGAATATTCAATTATGCAACTTAAAATACATGAATTATATATGGCTGCAGGCTCACCAATATTTTTCCTTTTAAACATGTTAATATGGGCGTACGTAATGTTTGCTGATACGACTCCCAATTACAATTGCGCACCTAGTGATCAATTTTTCTCAGAGAATATAATTTCCTCGAAAGTATTGGCTTAGTGATCATGAGGTCGATGCATATACATTAGATATGAACAGTAGCACCTCAAGACTGATATAAATATGTAAGCCACCCTATACATTTCTCTAGGGAGAAACACACTTGTCCTCTTTAATTAGGTGTTCTTCCTCTCTTCTCTTTCTGATCAGTAACTTCTTAATTTTCATTCCTTGCCGAAGTTCCCATTTCGTTCACAAACAAAATGGAGAAGCTCAGAGGCTGCAGCAACTTCCTCGAAGCATCAAAACCCTACTTTGCTATGATATCATTACAATTCGGCTATGCCGGAATGAATATCATTAGTAAAGTTTCTCTCAGCAGAGGGATGAGCCACTATGTGCTAGTGGTTTATCGCCATGCCTTCGCAACCGCTGCCATTGCCCCCTTTGCTTTCATTTTTGAGAGGTTTGAGTCTTACCCTGCACAAAAGCTTTTAGTTCTTTTTTTTTTTTTTCACCACTCTGTATGAAATATATATGCATAAAAAATTCTGATATTAAAGGAATATAATTTGTATCCTTTCAGGAAAAAGAAGCCAAGGATAACATTTACGATTTTCATGCAGATATTTGTCCTGGCTCTTCTTGGGTTAGTTGCTAATTAACCTTCTCGTGAACATCATGTCATGATCATCTCACTCTCTGTTCTACTCTTTTGTTTTTTTTTTTTTTTCCCTTTTTGAGAGAGGTTCTTAATTTCGGTCTCTTTGGATTTTCTAGGCATATATGCGTAAGTTATAGTGATTTTATTAATCCATGATTTTTTGGATTTATCTATAGACTCTAAAGTTGGATTTATTTTTTATTTTTTTTTAGTCCGGTGATTGATCAGAACTTCTATTATGCGGGGCTGAAATTTACGTCGCCAACTTTCTCATGTGCAATTAGCAACATGCTCCCTGCCATGACTTTTGTCATGGCTGTCATATTCCGGTATTCATCAAAAGCAACCAAAATCATCATAATTTTAATTAAATTCTTTGTTCCTTATAATTAGTTTGGCTAAAGTGCTCGCTGTTTATATGGTGCAATATTATTGAAAATTAAGGATGGAGAAGCTGAGCCCGAAGAAACTACGGTGCCAAGCAAAGATGGTGGGAACTGTAGTGACAGTGGCTGGTGCTATGTTAATGACTTTGTACAAGGGTCCCATAGTGCAGTTGCTGTGGTCGAAGCACATACATCCTCGCAAATCTTATGGGACTGTTTCCGAAAACAGTGACAAGGACTTTCTCAAGGGCACCATCTTTCTCATCATAGCTACCCTTGCCTGGTCTGGTCTTTTTGTTTTGCAAGTAAGTGAGGCAAAAAGTTAAGCGAAATAGAATCTGTTTCTTTTAGAGGCCGGAAATAATATGTAACAAATGTTTTATGTGACTTTTTCATGGTCAGACACAAGCGTTGAAGACATACAAGAATCATCAGCTGTCTCTTACATCATTGGTGTGCTTTGTGGGCACTCTTCAGGCCATTGCTGTCACCTTTGTTTTGGAACACAAACCCTCGGTTTGGAAAATTGGCTTTGACATGAACCTCCTTGCTGCCGCCTATGCTGTAAGAATTTTCTGATCATCTGCTATATCTTTTTGTCTGTACGAGTTTGTCTTTCTGTGAAGCATTCGTTGATCATATCTTTGGTTAATTTCTATACAGGGAATCGTGGGATCAAGCATTTCATACTATGTCCAAGGGTTAGTGATAAAGAAGAAAGGACCTGTATTTGCAACTGCTTTTAGCCCATTGATGATGATTATTGTAGCCGTTCTGGGCTCCTTCATTCTGGCAGAGAAGATTTTCCTTGGAGGGTAATTTAATTTCCCTTAACTTCTTGTATGTATATATGATTTACGCATGCATTATAGAATATTTCTCTCAAGTCATATATCATGTGATCAGTGTATAATTAAGTTTATAATATTAATCATATAATTAATTAGTAGTTCATAAATTAACTTAATAATTCAAACGTACTACGTGGTGCAGTGTGCTTGGTTCTGTCTTGATCGTTATAGGCCTTTACTCAGTCCTCTGGGGAAAGCACAAAGAAAGCGCAGAGAATAAAGCTGAGGAGATACCGGATGCTATAAAGGTTGGTCAAGTTAATGGCAATGGATCAGTTTCAGCAATCGAAGATGTTGAAGCAGCTAATGAAATTCAAATGGGAAAAGGAGATCAAGAAACCAACAACAAACCTCTCTTCTGTTGCATGCATTAGCTGCATGCCGGCCCATTTGAACATGATCCCATGAATGATCAAAGGCGCCAGTACTACTCAAGAGACCAAAGCAAAACCATAGGAACGTCGGATGGATGGGGATGGGCTTTTTTGTCTTTTCATCCCCCATTTTGTTATCCTCCTCCTCATCCTTCTTTGTTTTTATTTTTCTAAAGTTATAATTAATATAATCGGAGTTTGGGGTGTTTTATGTAAGATATTATATTATGACATGAATAAACAAAGACTTCAAGGAAATGGAATTAAATATCATGAGAATCGATCCTAATTATAAAGATCAGAGTTTTATATATACCATGCATGCAATTTATAATCTCATGGATTTCGATCGGTACTGCCTGCCTGCCTGCCTGCCTGGGTGCATGTGTTTCCACTGAATAACTTTTGGAATATTGCTATTTTTACTGCCTGCTGACATCTGATTCAGATTCCACTGATGATATATATTAATGGTGCTGTGGTTGACATATTTATATTTATATATAATGCGCCAGATCATCGATGAATCTAATTATAAGAGATCGATCGAGTGCACCATTTATATATTTTTGCATCTGATACCTGCACGCCGGTGATTCCCTAGCTAGTTAGATCCTTAGTTCCACATGCATCTCAATCATGACAAACATCCCTTTATATATATATATATATATATATATATATATATATGTGAAAGCTTTATCGATCTGTACGTTAGGGTACAAAGGCAATTATATAACTTTGATCTTCATCATCAAGAAGCTGTGATAATATTAAGAGTACTCATGTTACATCTTCCGAGAGATTACATAACCGAACCCACCGAAAAGGTAAAAGTTATTTATTTATTTTTATGTATTTTTTTAATCATTATAAACATTTTAAAAAAAAATAAAAAAATTCTCAACATTAATCAAAAACATTTTCTTATGATTCACTTGGTAAAAAAAATAAAAAATTTCATTCAAAACACAAATTCGAGTCTCAAAATATTTCTGTAATATTAATGGCCAGTAACACTAGCTATAGCTAGCTAGCTAGGTCACTTAATTTTAAATATCATGTACATGATGAGGGTCTGGAGATTTGTTATTGGCCAGGGAAAGTAAGATCAGCAATACATGATGAGATAGATAGAAGCTGCTATATTCATGTATATCTAGATATTAGAACCCAAACCTCTATTAATTAAGTACTCATAATAATTAATATTATATATGGAAATTTCTCATTACCAACTTGATCTTTAAATATCGATCACGAGTACTTGATTTAATTATACCCAATACAACTGATTATGATCTTCACAATCCATGATCTAATACGTACGTACGTACCTGATATAGAATTTAACACACACACACGTACATATATATACACATGAGTGTGATCATATACAAGTTTACAAACCCTAATTATTACACACATGAGTATGAACTTCGATCTCTCTCTCAAATTAAACAAAGTACGTACCCCACTGTTCGGCCATATGGAATATTTTTTTTCGGTGGCCAATTAATTATTTGCATTAGTTATAAGTTCCTTATTATTATTAAATTTTTACACAAAACTGATCATCAGTTTTGGTTTCATATATACTTTAGAGATGATCAGATCGAACGTGATTCAATTCATATCAACCATGCATTCTTTGGAATCTGGTAGTACTCATGTAGTTTTAACGTCGAAGCCGCCCGCCCCCACATTACTTAATTTCGATGATCTCTCTTTTGATGCTATATCTAGCTAGAAGTCCACTTATAATATTATGTATATATAGCGATAAATAAATATACTTGATTATAAATAAATAAATAAAGTACGATTAAGAAATTAATATATAGTCGTAATTAAGCACACATATATATTAATCTAGAACGACATGATCATCATCATCAGATTTATATATTAATGACATCGCTCTATATGTATGTGTCATGTATCATATTGTCTGATCAGCTAAATAAATATATATAGTACTTAAAAAAAATGACCTCATAATAACAAAAGGAGAATCTGGGATTTGTTGGTGGTGGCCGAAAGCCGTACGTACGCACGTCAAAGGGGTCTCTAATTATGTGATGTCAGCTATTAATTATATATAATTCGAAATTAAATGTTTTTCTCATATATAAAAGAACGTACATATATGCATGCATCAATATGATATTTTCATACATGATAAATTAGCTAGATAGACACGTTATACGTAGTACGCGGTTAAGGGATCAATTTTTCTGCTCTTAATTAATTGTATATAATATGCATTCAAATGGATATTATATATAATTACGATCTATATTATTAATTGTTCTTCATCATGAATTAGTTATATCATTAATGATCATGATCTCGATCGACTGGTTTTCTACAAAATCGCATTGTCTTGATCATGATCTTGCTTGTTCAGTTATAATATTGGACCCAAAGTTTACTTGACAAGCTAGCAAGCCATGCAATATTATCGCATCTCACTTTTCTTATATAAACAGAAAAAAATAAATAAAGAAAACGCATTATCTAAACCATATCTGAAGTAAATAAATCCCTTAATTTGTTTCTTCTCCTTCTCTCTCTCTCTCTCTCTCTCTCTCTCTCTCTCTATATATATATATATATTAATTTCTTTCAAGAGAGCTAGCTAGCCATGTTTGGAATCACCAGATATATATACATATATATATATGACGATGATAGTGGGGGTGATCATATTCATCAATATGAAATACTAAATTGAGGACATTAATTAATGGAAAGCACTAGGCCGCCGCCTGCCCTCGAAGTACTGTGCTTCGATTTTGAGACAGCGATTGTCGATCCTCCGCATATAATTGTATGTTTTTTCCCCTACCCTCCGTTGATAATTAAGCCTATAAGATCAAAAGCGCACACATGATAAACTAGTACTTAATTCTCGATCGCCAGGGAAATTAAAGAAAAGTAGAGAAAAAAAAGCATATAATCCGATGCAAAAACAATGCTAATCTGTATGGAAAGCACTGGCATATATATATAGGTCTCTATTGTGCTTAATCGTACGTGGAGTTAATATTACTGATAATTGTTTGTCGACTCCCCGCATAATTTATATTTTCCACTTTGATGATCACGCCTCCATCGAATAATATTGGACTATATATATATATATATATATATAGATGATGCACTTACTATATGTTGAACAACATGGAGACAGTACGTAGTAGGTACCCAATTATAATAATGCAAGTTCTAATAGATAAAAATATATAAATATTTATGATGGATTATTTGCGATGAAAATAAATTATTTTTAATAAAAAATAATCATTTTTACAAAAAATAATAGGTCACAAATAAACAGTTTTTTTGTAGTTATATATTATATATATATATGTTTGGAGGAGCATTAATGCCATTAAATATATATTATTTCATCATTTTTTACTACTGTGTGCATGCACTCAGTACTGCGCTGCTCTTGCCAGCTGTAATATTATAATTATTATTATTATTTATAGTATTTGAGCTGATGTCATGCATTATTCCCAGAAGGTCCCATTAATTCTATTTGTAGACGGAACGATCACAATTCGTAGATAACATTAATGTATAGCTAGATCATGATCAAAGATGAATTAATGCTTAATATATATTTCATGCTCACAAACCAATGAAGCGCGCGTACGTACATCATGCATGCCGCATGGTTTAAGCTGCTGCATGTTGTCTATTCGCGGTGCGACTAATTTATTTGTACCTGAACTTTGTTTGTGTTCTTCCTACCATCTCCCACTATATATATATATATATAGTATTATAATATCTATATATATCTGAGGATTAATCGGACTTCTTGTAATAATTAGAATAAAATATTGAGGGCGGGAGATCGAGGCATATCTCTCTCTCAGACGCACCCCGATATATCATGGATAATTTGCCTTAAATTAATTGTTATTATTATTGGAAGAAAACATGGAAACAGAAGAATATTTAGTTTCCTAGCTAGCTATATGATAAGCTTCTTATAACTAGCGGCCTACCGACCGATGATCTTGATCTCCATATAGCGTGATGTCACCTATATATATATATAATATATATATATATATAAGAGAAGCTAATTATTAAATTGTTTTGGGTTTTCCTTTATTACCTAAAAATCAGAATAAGTATAAAGGAGCTAGCTTGAGGGATCGAGCTGGTTCTGTATATAGCTTTCGCGCACGGAGACAATAATAATTAGGATTGATTCGTTTTTGGGTTGGTGATATAATATTAATGATTTTCATGTCGGATCTCCAATTTAAGTTATTCCACGTCTTAATAATTATTTGGAAGCTGGAAGGAGAGATCGGCAGCCAATAGTGCATTGGGATCATGAACATGACCAAGCACACTGGCTTTAATATTAATAATTCTCTATACATGCACTATATATTATATATGTGTGCATGTGTGTATGTACGTACGTTACTTTTTATTTTTCTTTGTTTTTGTCTGCTTTGACATCATAGGCACTACATGATGATCATGTACATGAGATAATGATAAATAATAAGGTACTGTTGATAATGCAGACTTCATCATGTAGCTAGATATATATATATATATATATATATTGTGCCAAAACCATAATATTGCATGAAATACATGCAGCTAGCTAGCTAGCTTAATATTCTAATTAATTATTAATGATTTGCAGCTCCAATCCTCTTGAAGCTCTGACTCTCTCCTTACCACTCATTTTACCATGTACATGATCCATATATATATAGAACAATGAGATGTACCGACACTAGCTCAATATTGGTGGCAGTTTAATTTGTGGCGTAACGTGTTCGAAAGCTACGTGTACTGATGTAACTTCAAATCCACCAATTCACAATTTATTTGGTGGCAGTTTTATTTTCTAAGTTTTTGGATAATAACAACATTCTTAATTTTATGAAAATGGCATGTATATATGTTCAAACTTACACGCAAATGATATCTTATTGGCACAAATGCAATAAACTTATATATATGTGTTTTCTTTTTCTGTAAAGACGTGGTGAGGAATGCAGGAGCGAAAGTTTGCTAACGATGTTTTGACTTTTGGGGCCGACATCGACGTTGTCGGAAAGCACAGTTTTTCAGATTTGTCGGATATGTAACACAAATTGTCAAGAACTAGCTGGGAATTACAAGTAGTAGTAGTAGTGGAGGTAGCAAGTATGATGACGTTCAAGAAATTAGTTACGTACACTCCTTTTTTGAGCTGGCAGAAGGCAATGGAACAGATATGTATATAGATTGCATGCGTCCAAAACTCAAAGCCTCCATAGAATAACAGCCCTTTGCCATAAATTAATACATTTCTGATACAACGCCCATAATTATTATAAGGTCCTTTCCACAAGATTTTCCAATTTATCATTCCCACTCATTATAGTTTATGCTATTAAAAATTAGGAAAAAAAAACTCAGAAGAACTAATTTACTGAATCATGGTCTTAAGATTATGCAGGCTGCAGCCATAATTATATAGCTAGGCATGCAGTAGTGGTAAAGCATGCAAGGCGCAAGCACCATATATGATATATGGTCCTTGGGATGGAAGTGGAATTCACTTTCATGCTCCACATGAGAACGCATGCACAGAAGGGGTCCGGTCCTAAAAATTGATAAGCTGGTTGCTGGCCCCATGTCTACTTGGTTCCTAGTTGCACAAAGTTTCATCTCATGAGACAGCACGTACCCGCACAATGGGTAGCTAGGTTCTCTGAAGATGGCCTGGATTTTGAGTTTTGTCTGAAAGAGATCAAGGGATAATTTTCTAAAGATAATGAATTTCCTCCTCAAAAATTCTTGACATGCTCGATCTGATTCCTAGAAATAATATTATCTTCTCTGCTACTGGATCTTATATGCATATACACGGTCTCTATCGAACCTCCAAAGCATGAAATTTGCATATACTTTTTCCATGCAATGCTGAATTATTCAATCCTGAAACAGAAGGCATTAACATTATATATTATGATTATATCTAGTGTTGTAATTTCTTATTATATGGAAAGAAAGAGTTCTTCTACTGTAAGATACAGAGAGGGAGGGTGGAAGTCTAAAAATGCACTCATTTACAATGAGGTCAAAACATTGAAAAACAGCCTATGTTCCCCTTGAGACTGAATCATCCTTTGGAAGTGCGACATAGTTTACAGGAATTATGTTATTGATCCTGCCATCTCTATGTTCCTTCCCAGCCGATGATATTCCATGGCGGCCTGAAGGAGTTGCCACACGACGACCAGTGGGTGTTCCAACCACGGTGTTAGCACTGGTGCTTTGTCCCAGCGGCTTCTTTGGTGTAGGCCTAGAACCAAATCGGGCCTCTTGTTCTGCTGCAAGTTGGTCTTGCAGCCGTTTCTGCTCCTGCAAGACAAACCATATAAAAAGGCAATTACATATATTTTCACAATCAAATTAATGTTAGTGTGGAATATAGGTGATATCAAGGATTGGCATCCTTAATAAGCTGTAATTTCAAGACCCTTCATCTCAACCTTGTTCAACACACCTTATGACACGACAAAATAAATAAAGGTATGGCTATCAAACACTCTGAAATGGTGGAAATTCCTTTAAAAAACACATCTAACTTGAATGTAACCACACCAAACATCCATATATAAATCCATCTAACAAAGTCAGCATGTTTTCCTTCCTATATATCATTCACCGTCTGGATCAAACACATTGGGAACCCTGTGACAACAACAATTTGGCAGAATTTCTAACGTTTCACAAATGCAGGCCAGTAGACCTAAGCTATGTGCTGATTCCACTAAGAATGTGAAGATTTCAAGACGTGACTGATACCTTTTTGGGATGAAGAATTTCGTGATGCCGAATGAGTACGTATGAATTATTCAGCGTCTGATTTTTCCACATTATTCAGAAAGTTTTAGGTCATGTTCACATTTTCCAGATAGCAAATGGTTCATTGCAGTTGATGGGGGAAAAAAATTCCACGGTAGGCAAATGAAAATATCAGCAACCCAGACTGATTATAAGACAGTATATATATGCTATCATGTACTATAGACAACGTAAAGCAGTAATTATCAGCATACCCGTAATTTACGCTTTTCCTCTTCTTTTTCCTGGCGTAGTACAATGTAGTCTTCCAAGCTATGCAAGATGGAAACCTGAACTTGAAATCAGTATTTTTATCTTAACACCTATTTAATACAATCGTTTACTTATATAAAAAAAATTATAACACCCATAAACTCGGCTGAAATTTAAACAATTACAAGCTGGTTTACTACCTTGTCATATAAGAAAGGGATTCCTTTCTCCATCTCCCAGGCTTTTACTTTTGTAGTCAAATTTTCGCAAATAGCTGTAGAAACAAGGAGTCAAATTTTACTTAATGACACTTCAAGTCTTAGAGGTGATATACAAAAAGAAGACTAAATAAACTTAATAAAGAAACTAAACAGAAGAAGCACGTGTTCAAATGACATTTCGGTTCCCAAGAATCCAAGATGTTCTCATTGATTTTTTTTAACCCGGCAACAAAAGCACTGAAGGATACAATTTTGTAGAACTTGTTACAAAAAGAGCGTATTATAACTGCTACATATATCATACATCGCATGTTCGTATACAAACTTATCCCATCTTGATATATACATTTCATTTTCTAATATTCAGTATGAAAAATATGATATCAATGCTGCAATATAATATCGTCACTAGTGAGCTTCGATGTCAGCATTCACAAAGTACAGTTTTATCCCACTATCGGATCGCATTCATGGTCAGAAGGATCCCATGGATACCTTGTTTTAGTTTAGGTTATTCAGGAATGCCTAATTGCTGATAAACTGAGTTCAAAGTCTACCCCGAGGAGAGAACCCCTTTGTCATTGTGTTTGTTGATAGGGTTAACCCCCAAACATTAATTCCCTTTCAGTGCCGTCAATGAGAACACCACTAGGAGCATACACGAGAATCATTCGTTCTGTGAAGCTTCTAAAATCAGGAATAAGCATACGCTACTATTGCAGAGGTGGTTATGGCATATGAGGTCACAGAGAAACAACTATTCAAGTGTAAATTTAGAAGCTATTACTAACAATACAAGGACTGTTAAGAACGATAGGTGGATGATAATCAAATGAGGACCGTAACGCTCTATAAGCATTTTTCCTTCTATTAATTCAGGTCTCATTGAGTTTTAACTAAAACAGTTTTGCGAGTTAAATCTAGTGTGACCAACTTTCAAGTCAGTAAAAATGTAAAGAACAAGGGAAAATAGTTTGTTTGAACTGGCAAAGATTACTATCGAAACTAATATAATTGAAGAGTTTTCTCGGAAATGTGTAACACCCTAATGGAAGGTCCAAACCATATGGCCTATATTCTAAAATGACTAGTCAATGATACAATTGGAGCCACATTGAAACCTTATAAAGAGCAAAAATTTGTCTTTCCCAAGAAACGTGAGATCTCATATACCGCCTACCCTTATCCTTATCATATGGGGTATCACAATCTACCCCCCTTAAATTCTCGACGTCCTCGTCGGGCCAATCCATCGTAGGTAGCACGGCTCAAGTCCCACATTTCTGGTTGGAATAGGCTCTGATACCATTTGTAATGCCTTAATAGAAGACCCAAACCACATGGCCTATACTCCAAAAAGACTAGTTAATGATACAATTGGTGTCCCATTGGAACCTTATAAAGAACAATAATTTCTCCTTTCCAAATAATGTGGGATCTCATATACTACCTACCATTATCCTTATCATATGGGATATCACAAAATGTCCAAGAAAGTTGATAAGATGAGCATTCATCATTTAAGTCACATTTACCCATAATACCATTTCACTGTTATAAAATTCTTCAAAGCATATAATTATCCTCTAAGGCTGTAACATGTGGAAACCAAGCAAAACATTCACAATTTCATCAACACGTCTATAATAGAGTCAACATCAACTTCAACTTCCATATTTCTTAAAAAGAGAGGATCAGCATAAAAGCAAATTTGAGCCCAAAAATTTGCTTTTGTTTTCTATGCAAATAAGCGTACACAAAAAGTTCTTTTTTTCTGTTTTTGACTTCTTTTCAATGGAATACGAGTGAACCACATTACATTCATTAATAAGTTTTATGACTACAATCTGATAGGATTGTTAAGTGAACTACAGATATGTAAAACCTCACACAATGATCAATGTAACAGGAATATGGTCACGAGTACCAAACAGCTGTATCAAAGACGACAAAAAGGGAGAACACAATTTTTTTTAAATTTATTCATGTCCCATATGGGTCAGCATGCCTTTGCTAGCAATTCTTGGCCAATAAACAAAAATTAATTTCTCAGTATGAGTAGAGTGTGGCTGAAATTCAATAACCGAGTTGGCATTCCCTTCATCTATGGCATACTGAAGCGAATAACTAAATTGACTGCTGAATATGTGATTCTCTAAATCATGATAAGCAATATATATGCAAATTATACCAATGAATGATGATTACAAGCTCACCTGGTATTTTGCTGACCAGATTCCGTGCTTTCTCAGCACGTTTCAGATTTTTGTGTGCTCCTCTTCCAGCAGTGTATCGATTCTCATCCTGGACAATAAGTTGATACAATAATAAAGTAGCAGGAGAGAGGAATGGGGGGATCGATGTATGTCTCCACTGTAAAGAGCTTCAAAATGCTTTGATCTAAATCATAGCTAATCATATTAATCTAGTATCAAATGAAATAGTTACCATACCCTATAGAAGCATAACATACAGCTCAATTGCTCCATCAATGTTAGTTATGTAACATTACAAAACAGAATGAACTTGTGAAAGAGTGAGGTGGTTCTTGAATTTAATCTGCTGCTTATAGGTTCTAGCGAGACGTATGGACCAATTACCATTAGAAAAAGAGAGCGTAAGAGAGGTAGCGGGGGAGCGAGCTCCAAATTTAACCAATAAGAAATGTTAACTGCTCAACACAACCTTTATCTACAATTTTTCCAACCTAGGGCTCTAATTCCATCCTGGGGTGGCAAGCAGCCGGACTTGGGTCAACCATAAACTTGAACACCAAATAAATTGGTAGTCACAAGAAAGAACTTCAGAGAATAGAAATCCTTCTCATTAGATATTCATTACAAGGACTTTAAAAATGTACAAACTCCTAATTAGATCTAATTTGAACAGGTCTGTACAGGAACTTGATTATATCACCCATGCTTCTCATGGCTGTTCTCTTTAAAATCAATCTCAATGACCATTAATTTAATTAATGAGCTGAAATTTATCCAGCATTTGCCACCTTAAGTAAAAACTAATCCGTCTATCTCAAAATAAACAAGAGGTTAAAACCAGTACACATTTTATTGAAACAAAATAGATGTAACCATCTTCCTAATGTGTCCTTAGATATGTCAAGAAAGGTGGGATTAACTTTGAAAAAACATGAATTCAAATGACGGACAACAAGAAAGTTAATTAGTAAATTCTTTCGATTTTGTACACTCCCAAATATTTTAAACCATTAACATTAACTTGAACATTGTATAAAAGAGCAAAAAGCAGATAAAAGGAAAACAAATTTGAATGCTTGCAGTAATTTATGCATCAGTCGAGCAGCTTCCCATGCCAAGGAAAGGTGTTTCATAGCATCTTTTACTGGTAAAAACAGTTAAATTATCAAAGAACAGTGGCAGCCATAGCAAGATGTCAGGATTACTCCTGAGAAAATGGATTGGCATTTAATAGAATAATTGAATTTCCGCATTTTACCCTTTCGTATTCTTCAAGCCATTTCTCCTCCTCAGTTGCATATCTCCACTTCTCTACCTTGTCCAAGATATCCTTCCTGCTTAGTGCTTGCTCTTTTGCTTTTGCAATTTGATCATCCATCCTTGAAAGAAGATCGGAGAGATCCACATTACCTGTGAAGACATCAAGACATTTGAGCACAACAACCACATAGCCATTTTAAAACAGTTTCTACCTCAAAGAAACATGTATTCGACATCAAGCACAGTAATAGTATGATGATATAAGACCTTGAAAAGGAAACCATATCATAGTCTAAGAGTAGGAAAGCTGATATGAATCTAAACCATTTCAGCCTCACAGAATCAGATACTTGAAACAACAGAATGCAATCAATAAAGAGTTTCATAAAAATCTACACACGCATGAATAAAAAGCTACTAGGGAATCAATTCTAAGAAAGAAAAAAAAAAAGATAGAGACAATAAAAAAAATTTCCCCCATCCAAATTCTTGAGGAAAGAGATATAGTTCCAAACATTAATATGAGCTGTATTAGAGCTATAAATACATAAAAATATGAAAATTTTAAGAGGAAATCTCGACAAAAAAGAGGATAATAATTCTAAAAAGATGGAATACAATATACAAGCTCAGAAAGCGCATCAAGAAGACCAAACAGACAAGCTATATAATAATTGTCTAACATGCAACTCAGAGTAATCGTAATAGTTTCAAGCAAGTCTAGAAAACATAGAACGAGATGAGTCCGGTGGACCAGAATCTACGAGGCTGATGAGAATCTGTCGTGCTGCATGACTATCTACATCCATATGAACCCCATTGTAGATTTCTTCCAGTTCAATCTGCCTCTTGAACACCAACTCCTTCATCTTTGAGGCTTTCAGCACATTCAATTGCTCAACTTCAAGTGCAGTCTGAAACAATATGTGCAACAGCATTAACACTACAACATACCATCCCCTGAATATAAGCGACTAAAAAAAATAAAGACACTAAGCATCACCTTTTCAATGACATCTAGAGCAAGGCACCCTTGTCTTAATACCTCATCAACCGAGGAAGAAATTAAGCTAGTTACATGTTCAAATCTTTTTTGCTCATCTAGTGATGTCTCCATGAGATTCCAAAGCTCTACCAGTGTCCTCCCAAGATCTTGAAGCTACAGCAAAAGCACATGCTTGAGAAAGAATTATTTTGGAAACTTTATGAATATAATACACCACCAAATGAAAATTTCCAAGTTCAGCCTTAAACATAAAGCTTGAAGGCATAGGATACCAGCCCAAGTATAAATAACGGGGGGGAGGGGGAGTGACCAGCCTGCTCAATCAATTAGAAAGCAAATAAAGAAAGATTTACAAAAAGAGGTTCTTGCTGTATTACTATGGGAATCACAGATTTTGGTAACGCACTATGGTTTATCTTGGATACTTTTAGTCCATAGTGCATAAATCATGATGCATTTACTCTTCTCACATGGGGATTCTGCCTCAAAGCATGTATCATCCAAACCATCCTTCTTGGTTTGAGATTTGATGTCACCACCTTAGTAATTGCCACTTAGTTCATAATAGAACTCAAATCCTCAAGCAAAAGGATAGTTCAAACCAAAACTCCAAATGATAGCTGATTTAAGGTAAGGATGCACATGGCTAAAAGTTATAGGAGAAACAAATAAAAGAGATCCACCATCAGGTTCTACCGTTCTATGGTATTCTTCGCCTCCCAATATCAAGTGTTAATACTTTCTTCTGTAAAATATGAAGCCACGCAAAATAAAATATAATGAATCTATTAAACGGATAAGCTATGAATTGCAACTCGGACATTTTTATTTTCATAAGTAAACTTTCAAGCATAAGCTGCTTGGCTACCATGATGAATATCAAGACCCTAGGTTCACCAGTAAGCCCAAGGCTATTGGTCCTCTAAGCTCAATGAGCGACTATAGCCTGTTAAATTACATAAGCAAAGATCCTGATGGCCAGATCAAGGTTGAAGATATAAACAAACAGAATAACCCTGACTAAATCTTCCTTGGTGGAAATATAGATAAAAATGGCATGAGTATATAGAATTCATATATGGCCACTTGCTTTAAAAACATAGACAAGCATATGCATGCATGCATGGAAGCGGCCAAGTGTATACTTGTATAAACTACACCCACGTATAGATAGATACACGGACAGAGAGAGAGAGAGAGAGAGAGAGATTCAGTGCTAAATCACCTTGTGTAGCCTTTGTTGTTTCTCCTGCTTTAGTGTGTGGATCACACCCGCTAATCTAGCAAGTGTGTCATTGCTGATGCTCTTTGATTGGCTACCTGAGGGATCAGTCAAGCTTGAGTGAACTTCATTTAGCGTCTTAGAAAAATCAATTGACATTACAGCTGACAGCTCATGGACAGCTTTAATATGGCTGTTGACCTTTTGTAATCTGAAAATCTGCAAGTTAAACAAACAATGGAGCAAACATAAGTGAAATGGGATGTCCATTACTCGTATTCTACAACTTAAAACTCTAAAATCACTATTGTTGAAGCAACCTTTTCATTCTGAAGTTCCAGGAGGTGTGACTTAAGCTCTCCCAACTTCTTCGTTGTCAGATCACTTTCAGAAACTTGTGGATCAGAAGAAAGGCTAGATTGACCATTGCCTGCTATTTCTGCACAGATCTGAACAACCTGTGACTGGATTTCTGAAAATTCCTTAATTCTTTCTTGCTTCTTTGACCTCAGCTCCTCCAGAATAGGTTTTATGGCAGATATTTGCTCCTTGAGAGTGCCCCTTCCCTTTCCAAACAGTACAGAAAGGAAATCAACTCGACGAATAATATGGAAGATGATATAGTCATGGAAGGATGATATGTAACTATTCTACAGAAAGCACACGGCAGGTGCTAAGGTCCTCAATTATCGTATAAAAAAAATCGATAGAGAATTGCATTTTCTGCAATGAAATAAATGCAACAAGAACGTTAATAATGTAAAAAGTAGCAAACCCGTGAAAAGGAGGCATGTTCCCCAAGGGCAGAGACGATATTGGTGATTTCAGCTTCAGCCTCGGCTAATGACTGGTGCAAATCAGCCTTGTACTTTCTTGTTTTTTCAACCTTCTTCCGATAAATGTCGAGGCACTCTTGCTCGAGTTGTAGAAGCATCTTGTCCCTGTCGCTGTCACTCTCCCCAATTTCGTCCCATATTATCTAGATGACCGAAGAACCAAATGCATAAAAGATTACACACCAAGCAAAATTTCTGGGTTTAATTTAGAGCATTGTGAGAGAATCAAAGTTCCCAAAAGAAATAAACTATGACTCGCACGCAATGGGAACTGAACTAATACAACACCATTGAGAGCTTCAAACTGCCCGGCATTAAATTGGGGCCTAAAACTGTAAATGGATGCATATTCGCATTCAGCACCAAACCCAAAATTACGGAAAATAGTTTAGTGAGGACAAAAAAAACTTACAGTAAAATTCAAAACAAAAACATAGACAAACGCACGCACGTTTGAATCATCCGCAGAAGTATCATGGATCGTGGTAATGAAACAGAAAGCGAGCATAGGAGAGAGAGAGAGAGAGAGAGAGAGAACCTGCAATTCCCGGAGTAGAGAACCGCAAGTGGTGCGAGACGGAGAGGGAGTGGACGGCATATTCGCCATTACATAAGAACTTGAAGGCGAAAAAAGAAGCAAGAGATCAGAGTAAGAAGAACCGACTGCGAAGCCCCCGAGGCCCGAGGAGTGAGCGTTACGAGGCGTTTCTCTGCGCTATCTTCTTCCCTTGTCTTTTAATTGGCTTATTTTGCTGTGATTTATTCCATTCCTATTTTGGAAGATCCCCAGCCCCAGGCAGACTTCGCTTCATGATTGGGAGAGAATCCCTTTTGAAATGCGCATGGGTTGTTCTTTTGGCGCCAATGCTGCTTGTTAATTTTCTCTCTCTTTTTTTCCTTTCTTTTCGCCCTTTCTTGTAAAGAAAAATAAAGTATAATAGTATTTTATTTATGACATCAAATTAAAAACATAAATTACGTGGTTTGATATGTTATATTATATTATAATATTATTTTTTTGTAAAATATATCTTAACATATCGCATAAAGACATGTGTGAATATATTTTTATAAAATATTTTATAATTGTTGCACTACTTTTAATTTTTCAATAGCTTAGTAAGTTTTTAATAATTCATTGATTAAAACTCAATTCATTTGATCGTTTATAATATTTCAAGGGAACTCGAATGTATCCATTGAGCAAAGTATATATATTATTTTAATATTTACCCCATTACACTAATTAACATAATTTCCTTCATCAACCAAATAGCCAACCGAATCTCTCTTTTTTTTCCTTTTAACTACACAAGATTTTTTTTTTTTTTAAAGGAGGGCATAATCTCCATACTTTATTGAAAAGTCTCACTTATGACAGATGAATACCGTAGAACAAAAGATAACAAACAAAACAACAAACCATCAAAATAAAACCAAAACCAAAAACTGGCAAACAAAACCTCAAACTCTAATACGTGGCAAATCCAATTTATCCAATCTAAGCATACCCCTCAAAGGCCTTGGTAATGAGCCCCAATCCGTGTATCTTCTAACAATACCCTCCTCCCCTTGTCTCGCTAGAAAATCAGCCGAATTGTTGCATTCTCTATATTGATGAGCAATGGTGAAACGAAGGCCATTTAACAAAGAGGAGTTCATCCCAATAGTCTAATAAATACCAATTCAAACACTTCTTGACCAACAGTCAGTTGACAATCAACATTGAATCACACTCCAGCTCCAACTGCGTGAACCTCATTTCCTTGCACATGCGCACACCGAGTAGCAGGGCTCTCAACTTTGCCATATTATTAGAACCATGGCCAAAATGCGATGAGAAAGCACTAAGAAAATTGCCAAAGTGGTCCCGAATCACACCCCCACCACTACAGTTCTCAGGATTCCCTCTACAGCTATCATCCACATTGAGTTTGATCCACCCCTCAACTAGTTTGAACTAGTAAATGAGTTGCTATCTTCAACTCCTAGTACGGCATAAAGGGATATTAAGTGACTGAAGGATGGGTATATCAACAGATGGAAGAGACCTACTATTCACGAGAAGGCTGAACAGCTTCCGTAGCAACACTTTGACAACCAGCCATACACTCTCTGCTGGTTTGACAACTCCCTCCATGCCTTACAACATCTCAGCCAAAGCCGCCACGTGATAAGGCAAGGAAGGATACCAATAAGTACACCACACTAAGAAGATTGTTTGGCGAAAGAAAACCAATGCAACGCCCTCGCCCACCACGAATGAGTCACCAGGCGGGGCAAACCCAAAGCAGTTTTTGCAAAATCCCATACTTTTATTACGATATCCCTGTAGCCTACACATGATTAAGCGACTCACAACTAGGGCTGTGCATATAATCCGATAACCCGTTGAGCCCGATCAAAATAACTCGACCCAACCCGACTTTTATCGGGTTCCATCTTTTCGGACCTCAACCCGACTAAGTAGCGGGTCTATGTTTTGGGTGTCTACCCGTCCGACTATAAAAGCATACTTATCGTCAGTTCTCAAACCCTAGCCTCCCAAATCCGGATGAGAAGACTGCCTCCCATCTCCAACTTGTCGATCAATTCATAAGCGAGCTTTACACAAGCGAATACGATGCTAATGTTTCGCCCTACTTTTCGTAATTTTGTATTTCCCCTCGCTTTCTTTTCGTCCTTTGTTTCACGCTCTAATTTTTCCAGATGCTTCCTGGGCATGGTCAATTACACCAACTCAAGCACTCCCTCTCACAAATTATTGTTGTCTGCTCACCTAAAGAACCACATATTAGACGCAGCTCTGGCGCTCCTCGATAAAATCCCCGTTCTTGATGCGACTCTATGCACCAGGATGATCAACGCTTATGCCAGAAATGATAGACTCCGCGATGCCTTGAAGTTGTTTTACGAAATCCCGGATAAAGACAATGTTTGTTGGAATTCGATAGTCAAAGGGCGTTTGGATTGTTGGGATTTGAGAATGGCCGTGAAGCTTGTTGGTGAAATGCCTGAAAGGAATTTCTTTTCTTGGACCACGATGGTGAATGGGTTCTGTCAGTTCGGGAGAGTTGAGATGGCTGAGTGCTTTTTTTGGGAGATGCCGAGGAGGGACGTGGCAGCGTGGAATTCAATACTTTATGGGTATTGTGGTAGCGGTAGAGTTGACGATGCTATGATCAAACTAGAAAGGGCATTGAAGCTTTGTGTCTTTTTGGGCAGACGGTAGGTTATGGTTTAGGCAAATGATACATAAGCTTGAACGAGGATGGCACGCTTGTGAAAATGAAGATGGGTCTTTTTTCGGGTAGTACGGTTCGACCCGATCTTATTTTGTTCGGGTCGGTTTGACGCCATAAACAGTAGTATTCGGGTCGGGTCGGGTCGGGCCTAAACCCGTTAATATCAGGCCGGGTTGCAGGCCTACTCACAACTGCCCAACGAACAATAATCGCAGCGAGAAATGGGATGCTTAGGATTTGAATTCTATCATCTGTAGCCAAACCATTTACCTAGCTTTTCACATATAGGTTGCAATTTTTTTAGGCAAAGCGGTGTGCCAAATCCACTCCATCCCTGATTGTTCAACCCCTCTTACCTGAATAATGTCCCAGTAGTTGCCGAGAAAAAACGACCATCAATAGCAGGTTGCGGGATGATGGTATCCCGCCCCTCCTTCCCAACTGGTATATGCTGCATAATCTGCCTCATTTTATCTTCGCCAACCAGCTCCATGAGTTGTCCCTCATCCCATCTTCCATCCACCCAAACGTCCTTAATGCACAGTCCAGATTGCTGATTTAATTACACTAGATTTAACTAATCAAATGCCCCCAAAAAAGCATACGTTCAAACTACAAACTTTCCATTTTGATAAGACCATTTAAAAATAAAAGTTTTCAAATAATTACGAAACAAATGTAAATGTAACTATTTTATAACGTATTGCAACCGTCTAACGGTATAGTGTTATTCCAATAAAAAAAAATATTATTCTTTTAATTTGATTTTTTGTTCTGGTTTAAATTTTAAACTTCACATAATCATCTTTCATTTTCATTTTGTACAGAGTAAAAAAAAAAATTTATACACCACACTACTATATCATTTTCATCATATTATGTAAGATATAACATATTTATCATAATTAATTAATCATTTATTAAATAATTCTTTATTATTCGATTATAATAAATATATTACATCTTACATAATAGTTTAGAAATAAAATATAAATATGATATATAACATTACTACGTTAAAAAATGGTATTGCATATATCAATACAGTTATGTTTGGATAACTAGTTTTTTTTTTTAGTCATGATAGACTAGATTTACAGTTTTGACATTTTGTAATTTTTTTATTGGATTAAGCAACATTTGACAATGGCAAACATTTATCAGTTTAATACAATATCTATTATAATTATTTTTCGCAATTATATAGTAAAAGAGATATCGAAATGCAAATAGTTATATAATATTTGAATTATTCTATTATTAAGTTTGTATGTAAAATACATCATTCATGTCAGTTAAATGGTGAGATTTAATTTATAAAATTAAAATTTTAAATTAAATTATATCATTTAAACATTTTAAAATCTTTCGTAATATTTATTGAGCATTTCATGCTACTCAACAAAATTTTCAATGACAATAATAAGTGTTATTAAATCTACTTTATGTATTGATATTTCTTTCATTCCAAGTCCAAATAATTACTCTTATTGCAGTTATATCCATAATTTAATATTTTTTATAGATATCATCTGTATTATTCAATGACGATAAACTCGTTTCAGTTAAACCTTCGAGATTTTATTGTTTTGATGATAAGATGAGTACTTTAATATTTATAGATATTTTAAAATTAAAATATTCAAATATCAACTTTAAAATTCTATTATCACCATCGTTCGTGGGACAGTGGACACTATTACACCATTAATTGTTGACATTGTCGTAACATTAAAATCAAAGACCTTACTAGGAATATCGGTATGACGTAAATGTTATTATCATGTTCTTTAACATGTGACACGATTCCACAAACATTATAGTGGTTGTCCATAAGTAAATTAAGGGTATCATTGTCGTGTTATAAAATTGATGGCAAATTATATCAAGTTTGTTTTCTTTAAATTTTGAAAACTGTTTAAGATTTGTTTACTGTATTTCTAAAGGAAAGGTGGTTATATTAACAAAGGTATAATTTTAACGCATAGTTTATTAATAAAAGGGAAGAGAAGTGATACTGTCATAAAATATATATTATAAAAATAAATTTATAAATTAACATATTTTCATATAATATATTAAATTTACTTTATAATAAAAACAGTTTTATAATCTAACGTATCACATTAAGTTAAGTCAGTTTATAAATTTATTTACGTGAAATCTATCTGTAGTTAAAAAATTTATGAAAATGAAAATAATGCGTGCATGTTTAATGCAAACTCTTTTTAAAAAAATTAAAACCCATTTAAAAACTTATTTTTATGAAATGTTCAACATTTTTTTTAAAAACTTGGACGGCCTAAATTTATATATAGCCTTAATCTTATAAAATTTCTTATATGATTAGTGCTGAGTAGAGAATAAAAATATATGAGCATTGCTATTTATAAGTCTCACACATTATAAATTATAAATTTTTATTTTTTAATTTTAATTTTTTTAAAATAATTAAATTATTTTACTTATTATTCATATATCACATATTTAGTAAGAGAAAAAAATTAAAAAAGTTATAAAAAAAATGATGTATAATGTATGAGATTTATGAATAGATTTTTTTAAAATTATATTCATGTGATAATTTATTTAGAGAAATATTAGTTATAAGTTGGTGCGAAGGACATTTCCTGTACATATAATTATTAATTTATTTATAACCATATTGAATGTTTGAAGTAACTTACTTATTTATAATTTATAAGCATTATTTATAATTTATAAGCATTAAAGTCTTATTTATTTTTTTTACCAAAAGAATATCTTTTATGGTTCAAACTTCAAAGAGATAGACAGAGAGAAAATATAAAATATAAAAATATGTAATATTAGAATCCGTACGATCAATAATGAGATTTAATACTGAAAATCCACGTATTATATGCACCTGTCTCCAAGAGGACGCTGATCCCGATCCGTGAGAAATAAAATAAAAGAAAACAAAGGGGAGATCCTTATCACAGGAACCAAAAAGTCAGAGCCGCCTACGTTACAAAGCCACGGAGCAGACACCCTCTCTCATTTGTCTGGCGAGAAAATGAAATCATGTGGAGCAGTTCCCACCACCACCACCCCCGCCACCACCTTCCTCAGCTCTCTACTTCAATATTCTAAAACTAAATCCAGGACTCGCGATTCCCTGGAAACCTCTCGATTACTCAGGGACTTCGCCACCAGGGAATTCAATGCATTCCTCTGGTTTTCTCTCATCGCCGTCACCGCTCTTCTGCTCCGAAAAGTCTTCAATCTCTTACGGCTTTGGGCTCAGGCCCGGAATATCCCCGGGCCTCCGTGTACCTCTTTCTACGGCCACTCCAAGCTCATTTCCCGGGAAAATCTCACCGGTCAGTTCGATTCTCTTGGGAATTTCAGTTACCGTTTGGTTGAGTTGAAATTGTATAGGAATTTGAGAATTTCGAGTATTGTAACTATCTTGTTTCTATTAAAATATTTACTCGCTAGAGATTTTCGTGGTGAAAATGGAGAAAAGGAAAAGCGAAGAAGGATTTTTAGTCTCTATTTTGCTGTTTCTGCAACACAGTTAGTCAGGTGGTTGAATTTGTTTTAGTTGGGGGTAGTTTTGGAACTTTGATGGGGGTTTAGATGATTAATAGATTAGAAGTCAGTATTTTAGTCCACTTGTATTCATGTATTTCTCCGAAATTAATCCGATTATAGTTTTTTTTTCTCTCTTTTTGAGTAATTCTTTTAGCTGATCTATCAGTCTTGTACACGCTGAATTTCATTTTTTTGTGCATTTAGAAGCTTTTTACAATTCACCTGTTCAATCTTTCGAGTATTCAATATCATTACTTATGCAAGAATTTGGATTCAGAATTGGTTTATTTGTCGTCGATGTGCTTTTGTGTTAATATAACCCACTTATTGAATCGATCGATGTTATTGATGGTTGGATTGCTTGGTCCTTTCAGAATTATCCTTGTTCTGAAGGTTAACTTTTTTTTTTTTTGATAAGTAAGAGATAAATATCATTGATATGAATAATATAGGTATAGCCTGTGTACACAGATAGTATACAGAAGAACACTTAAATACATTTTAAGAGCAATAAATTAAAGGCAAGAAATCATGAACATTTTCTCCATTTAGTACAATAGCGGAAAACCAAAGCAGTAAAGTGTAGAGAAAAAAATTATTCAGCTCCACCATTGTGCGTTCTTTATCTTCAAAGCAACGTGCATTCATTTCCGAGTAAATACACCACATGATACACAATGAGATCATTTTCCACACTGCTGCCACTTGATGACAGCCTTGCATCTTCCTCCAACAACCCAACAAATCCACCACCCTCAAAGGCATAACCCAAGCAACATCAACCCTTTGAAAGATCTTATCCCACAACACCCTTGTTACCTCACAATGCAGTAAGAGGTGATCCACAGATTCTCTATTCTTTTTACACATATAACATCAATCCATCACTACACATTCCCTCTTACTCAGATTGTCCGTAGTCAAGATCTTCCCAATAGCAGCATTCCATACAAAAAATGATATTTTAGAAGGCACACGAAACATCCAAATATTCTTCCAAGGGAACGGAGTATGATCTTGTGTTGATAAAATTTTATAGTACGCCTTAACTGTACATTTATTGTGATTATTAGACCTCCACTTCAATCTATCACACTGTGCCATAGGAGTCCCCATGGAGTATAGTAGGCTGAAAAAATTGAGTTTTTCAATGGAGTTTAACTAAGCAATGGAGTTTATTATTCATTGATTAGTCTGTTAAGTTTTTAACTCCGTAATGATCAAGAAGAATCTACGCTTAAGAATTTCCTGTTTATACAATCTTCTCCTCATTGGAAATGTATATATTTTCAGAAAGTTGATCTCACCAGAGTAGCCAGCCTGACAAGTTGCTATTTCCCATAACATGCCCAGTATCATCATCTTCGTCTCTTACGACACAATGACTTAATGTTAAACCCCCTGTTTTGCTGCATAGAATATCGAAATGAACATTTGCCCTTTGATGAACTCTAGATTGTTTTCTTTATTTGAATTTTTTGTAATTAATTTTTTTCTTCATTTGATTGAAGCTATAATCTTTTTCAGTTGATATAACTAAATATAGATGATTCAAATTAAATTCGAATTCATTTGTTACTCGGATTCTAGCATTTAATTTAGTTTGTCATGATAGCCTGTTTCTGGTCTTGGATGATTTAGAATTAGCTTCTATTTGATCTTTGGGATGTGTGTTCCTTTGTAAAGGGTATAACTTAACTGTCCTTTTGGCTTTCAGAAGTTTTATCTGTTTTACACAAGAAGTATGGACCAATTGTCAAGTTGTGGCTGGGTCCTACTCAGCTTTTGGTATCAATGAAGGATCCAGGACTTATCAAAGAGATGCTTTTAAAGGCTGAGGATAAATTGCCTTTGACTGGGAGGGCATTCCGATTGGCCTTTGGGCCTACGAGCCTCTTTGTTTCATCCTTTGACGAGGTATGAACTTGGGCTTCAATTCCACCTCCATCTTTTTCCCTTTTTCCCTCCCATTTGTATGTTCTAGTCCTATTTGAGAAGCTGCATTAGTATTACTGTTGATTTAAACCCGGGAAAGACCATGCATGTTAGAGCACTTAATATCACTTTTGACCTCTTTATAC
Organism: Juglans regia; assembly: GCF_001411555.2. Taxonomy (NCBI): domain Eukaryota; kingdom Viridiplantae; phylum Streptophyta; class Magnoliopsida; order Fagales; family Juglandaceae; genus Juglans; species Juglans regia. Next base: position 1,518,353 of record NC_049914.1, read on the forward strand.
CACTTGAGACTTGGTAGAATATTCATGAACTTTTGATGCATTAGTAAAGTAGAAGGACATTAATTTTTTATTGTTTTGATTTCGTTTTGATTTCTTATTTTATGCCCTGGCATTATTGCATATTATGCTGCTTGACAAAAAAAGCTGGATGAGATTCGGGAGTTCAGCAATGAATTTGGACTCGTGTGTCAGTGCCTCGCCCCATCATCTTGAGTTGGTGGCATGGGTATTATTTATTTTCCTGCATGTGAACTTTGGTTTCTCATTCTAAACACATTGATTATTCCAAAACTTTCTCCGGTCAGTGCTGGTTTACAAAAGTTGTGTTTGGATAAATGTTGATTTGTTTTTTTAATCTTCAGCTGATACTAGAATTTCTTATTCTGTTTCTACCATATCGCTTTCTTTTGTCGTATGACCATGCATTTTTACTTTATACAATCATTCCACTGCTTCTTTATTCGGAGGTATGGTTTTGTACTGCATCTTTCATCTTTCTTTCATAATGATCTATTTTAATAGATTCGCATTTGGTCTTATGAGCCTTTCCTTCCATTAAAATCACTGAGCTTACATTTCTTTATTACTACATCATGATGGCTTCTCAAAGATGACATGAAGAAATTGCACATTTTTATATTTAATTATTTTGCTGTCAGGTTTGAATCAACATACTTCTTGCTGAACAAAATAACTCACGTGTGTATGCATATATTTATGTACATGTGTATTAATGTTTTGTACATCACATGCAGGTGCAAAGGAGAAGGGAATCATTGGCAACAGAATTGAGTGGGAGATTGATTGAGAAACCTCCTGCAATTCCTACAAAGGTTGTGGACTGTATCATGGAGAGACTGAACAAGTTCATGGCTGAAGGCAGCCTGGATTGTAACATGGTTTCTCAGCATATGGCTTTTACCTTATTGGGATCCACACTCTTTGGAGATGCATTCTTAACGTGGTCCAAGGCAACTGTTTATGAGGAGCTTCTCACGATGATTGCTAAAGATGCTTGCTTTTGGGCCTCATATAGCATTACACCCTACTGGAAACGGGGATTTTGGAGTTACCAGCATTTATGCACAAAATTAAGACTCTTAACTCAAGATATTGTTCAACAGTGCCAAAAGAACAACAAGCTTTTTCATCAGAAGGATGGAAACCATTATAATGGGATTACAAAGATGGGAATGGAGTCTGCATCTGGCTCACTATCTTGTTTTGGTGAACTTAATGGTCATCTTAATGCAACAGAGGAACTATGTGGAAATATCATGGGGGTGATGTTCCATGGTTGCCTAACTACCTCGGGGTTGATTGGCAATTTATTGGCAAGGCTTGCGACACATCCACAAATCCAGGAGAAGGTAGCTGTCTTTTCTTTCCTCTCATCCTTTTTATTTGAAGGTCATTCTGCTCCAAGTTCATTTTGCCAGAACTGATGTCAGATGTAGTTAAAAAAACTTTTAGAAGTGTTCAATTGGATGCAACTCCGAGAACTTTTAAGCTCCTCCCCCTCCCCCTCCACTTTTGACTGGTAAAGTTATGAGTCATGTGAGATCTTTAATTCTTTCTTTAATGTTTTGCTAAAATTTTGTGGATTTATAATCTTGCTCATTCTGGAATATTAGTGGCGTGTGGTGTGTTCTTGCTTGCATACAGAACTTTATTTTATCATTGACCCGCTTTCTGTGTCCAATGTGTATTTGCTGCATAATTTCTGCAATCTTTGTTATATTGGTTGTTGACTGATATTGTCTATGAAAAACACATGAAGCATTTCGAGCACTAGTAAAGCTAGGAAGGAAGTGTGCCTATAACTTCTAAGTGGAGCTTCTTTTCTGGTTGCTGCATTCTTTGCACACTCACTCTGCTGACCTCGATTAGAACATAAATTTCCTCTTCGGTGTTTGGAAGTTTAACCATTTCTTAGTTTATATATATATATGGTTTGATCAGGGTTTGAATTAAACTTTGCATTGATCTAATTTGTTTTATTTAGATTCTAATTCTGCTGTAACTTGCTTTTTAAAAGACAAAATCAGTTGCCAATAATTTTTGTTAAGGAATGGGTATCCAACATTGTAATCTATGTGTATTCTGTAGATTTTCTCGGAGATCATTATGGCAAGGAATGGGTCAATGAAACAAGACCAACAATGTGTTGATAAGATGCGTTTATTATTAGCAACTGTTTATGAATCTGCTCGTCTTCTACCAGCAGGGCCTTTGCTTCAGAGATGTTCTTTGAAACATGGTAAGGCATTGCTTAACATTGTGTAGTCCCTGTGTACATAGGCTATGCCTATCTTCATTCATATTAATGAAAATTACTTTTACTGATAAAAAAAAAAACATTGCGTAGTGGGTTACTCTCTCTCTCTCTCATATGCACACTATCCGTACTGGGATGGGCCGGGTTTATCTTAGACATCCAACTGCCATATTTTTATTTTCTTTATACCAGATGAAACATGAAACATAGAGTTATTGTATACATACAAATTAATTTTTATATCTAGCAAAGGAATGGAAATGCTGTCAGCTGTTTATTTTGAAACCCAATCATTATAATACCTTCAATCATTCCTGAAATACTTTTTGTGGTTCTTGGGATTCATCTTCAAAACTAAAGTGTTCTTTCTTCATGTTATCATGTGCATTACTTTTATTTGTAGTTTCTAGAGATAGTGGCGTCACTTGCACCAATGCAAATAGTCAAGCAAGTAACAATTTTCTATCAATGAGATGAGTTTTTCTTCCTACTGTGTATTTATATTTTTATAGTTAACTATGGCCATACTCAAGAATGCAATATAAGAGGATATTAGTTAGTATGGCATTTTTGGTTTTGTTGGGCTCTTACAAACTTTTTGGTCAACAATTTATCTTGGCTTGTCTATCCTTAGGTTGAGACCATGGTTGTGGTGGTCATTAGATTTCTTCCTAAGCTGTGGAGCTCTTGGATACAAAATTCTTATGGACACTTCATTTTCATGCTGTATAATATTCCCTATCCATCTGTAGCACGTTTACATTGATGTATGTTGCTTTTATTATACTTTTCCACTGTAACTGATCATGATTGTTGCTTGCTGTTTTTACTTCTTTTTTATTATTTATTTTATATTTTATTACACCTCTTTTGTAATCTCTATTTTTTTCCTTTTTTCCTCGTACTTCTTCAGACTTCAGACTTGAAACTGGTGTAACCATACCAGCGAGAGCAGTGCTGGTTGTACCTGTGCAGTTGTTACAGATGGATGATTCTAGTTGGGGGCAAGATGCCAGTGAATTCAATCCATATCGTTTTCTGTCAAACGCTGGAAATGGATCTGATTTGGCGCTTAATACATCTAGTACAGGTTTCACTCCTGCGTAAATCCAATGTTAATGTTTCCATAGTTACACCATATTTTATTTGTCGATTGTACAGTCATTTATTATCACATAACATTGTACAGTCATTTGTCGATTGTACAGTATTAATGTTCCATGTCTTCTGGCAGTTAATAGTTTAATTTGTGACATGCTTACTGTAATCTTTCTCCTTGTTCAATTTTGTATAATATCTTCTTGTTCACACAAAATAGATGATTTAGCCATATCTCACGAATGAATATGGTTTGCTCTATTAAATTTTATGGTTGTATTTTCAGTATTATGTGCATCCAAATCTAGCTTGCATTTGATCACCCTCTAATCTACATGACAGTGAGTTGGGGAATAATTGACAATTGTGACCTGAATTTTGCATAATCACATCATCAAAGTTAAAATAATTTAACTATAATGAATATATGGTAATAATTGTTGCCAGGGAATGCTGAAAAGCATGAACATCTCGGAGAGAGCTTCTTCATCTTAAATGATCCAAACGACAATGCAGCATTTCTTCCCTTTGGTTCCGGTGCACGTGCCTGTGTGGGTCAGAAATTTGTAATTCAAGGAGTTGCAACATTGTTTGCATCATTGCTTGAACATTATGAGGTTTGTGCTATAATTTGTTACTTTTTTGTCTCAATTTCCTGTAGCAAGACTTATTAAAAATAATATATATTCCCTGTAGCAAACATTTTAAAAAAAAAAAAATTGTACGTCATTGCTTGAATGCTACGCAGTTTTGTGCTGGCTACATTTTCTATAGAATGACATCTAGTTTAAGGCCGAGAGTATGCCTCCCTCCTCTGGTTCTTCAGAATCCCACCCAAGAGCAAGAAATTATTAAAACACCCTTATGGCAAAAATGTGAAGTTTCTTTATTATTTGAGACTCATCCAACCAAAGAAAGAACTTATGAAGACTCGGCCAGAACTTCCTTGAAATTAATACATACTTTTAGTTATGATTTCTGCATGTTTGCTTCCACGAAAGTCTTTGGAATACTGAATCAATTTCTAAACTTCTTAAATAGGAAACCCAATGTTAGTTTTCTAAACCTTTGATATTGGATTTGTAGCTTCAGTTGAAAATTTCAGTTTCTTACATTATTTCCTTTGCTACTGATATATTGATCTTGCCAATCTATCAGAGAATGATGAGTAAATTCAGGCATCAAGGTCTACTATGTTTAATAGGCTAGCTGTTCCAACTTGGGAGTGTGCGTGTGTAATTAAAAAAAAAAAAAAAAAAACAAACGAATGTACATTCTGTGATACAGTTCTATATGAAGTCTCATTGTTCTTTATCTGGATTGAAATTACAGATAAGACTCCTGGAGTCAGAATCTCAGAGTGACTCAAAACAAATGATGAATAACAGTGTTTTTCAGCATCTTCCTAGTCGGGAGATAGTCTTCATAAGAAGGAACAGCTGAAAGAAAAGGCACCAAAAGCTTGACATGTGGATGGATTAGAGTGTGTTTCTGCATCATCACTTGTTTCTTTTAATTACAAGTCATGGATGGAAGGCAGATGGTTCATTGTTCTTTTCATGTGTTCTTTTTTTGTTTTCCAAAGGTTATGGGGGGAAGTGTTTTTCTTCAACTACAATTTTATTTTGGCTTATTAGCTGCAAAGTGGAGGATGCTACATGAGTTGGTTATAGCAACTCGTGTTTTTTTCTCCTCAGTTTTTAAAAATAGGTCAAGTGCTGCTGTCTCAGTGCCATGACAAGAGAGGTTTTTTTTTTGAAGCACCCTGGGCCTATTGTTGCAGCAGAGCCTCTCGAGAGGCATGCTTAAACTTTTCTTACCCCTCTCACCTTTGGATTTAGAGACCTCGTCTCTTTTTTCTGTCGTAACAAATACTTTATTTATATTTTTTTCTCTCCAGAAGGGAGTTAATGTTGTATTTGTAATACTGATTAAACATGTATTGGGATGTATAATATATATATATATTTGTATAATACTGGTTGTAATTGTAGCATGGCATTCCTTGCAGTCATGTACCTACCAGTTTGGTTCGGGTATCATGTCCGACATCCATAGCAGGCAACTGAGTCGAGTGGGTCACGGTGCCCACTCCTATTAATTAATCAATATACAGAACTCATGTGTTATTCATATCATCATATAAATAGCTAAAATGTCATGCAAAATGCACCCAAAAAATGTTTTTAATATTGCTGTCGAAGTATCTATAGCTTTAAAATTAATAATATATAAAAATGAGTTCTGGTACAGTATTTTGCATTTTTTTTTACGTATTATTAAAATACGATTGATTAAAATAATTATTTTATATTATTAAAGTGTACAAAAAAATATACAAAAATAATCGCACATAAAATTTTTATATAAAAATAAAGAATCCAGTTCCTCTGCCTCTCTCCGTCGGCTTACAAGTTAAGCGAAGCAGCAAAAAGATGAACATGAAGAATAAAGCACGATCGCATAGATGGACACGTAAGCGACACGTGTCAAAGGCGAGCACACGAGGCGCCAGGAGAGAGTCCCTCCCGTTCCTTGCTTTTGCGTTACAAAAAGCAAAACGAAAAAGCCTTGAAAATCAACAAATAATTGAGAAAAAAAGAGCCTAAACCGACATGAACATGAAGAAATGAGATTGCTCGGAGTTCCGCCAGTCTCTGCAGTTGTCGTTGTATTAGTACTAGTGCTTTCTATCGTACTTGCTCTTCGATACCGGGAGCCTACGGACTCTGTGAAAATGGCTACACTAGGAGGCGTTCACGAATCCCAAGAAGAAGCATCTGCTCTAAACAGCGCCGAGGTCGATGGCCTCGCTCGTTTCGCCGTCGATGAACACAACAAGAAAGAGGTTTTTATCTTCCTTTTTTTTTTATACTAAGATTTTGATTTTTTTCCTGTTTTAGGAGTTGAGTTTTCAAACCCAAGTATTCGGGATTTGAAAACTTTGTTGTTTGCTTTATTTAAAATTTCTAATCCTTTTGTGAAAAAAAAAAATGATGCAGCTATGCTCTTAAGTCAAAGATCAAATGAATTTATAAATTGCTAAAATTCGTATGATGTCAACGATTAACTAAAAGTAATGGTAAGGATTTTACCTACCACCAGAAAATACGTAAATTATCGTAATTTTGCTTGCATATCATTTCTCTGTGTCTGTCTCTATGTTTTGAAGAATGCGGTGCTGGAGTTTGCGAGGGTTGTGAAGGCCCAAGAACAGGTGGTGGCTGGTACATTGCATCATCTCACTCTGGAGGCTATCGATGCGGGTAAGAAGAAGATATATGTAGCCAAGGTTTGGGTGAAGCCGTGGATGAACTTCAAGGAATTGCAGGAGTTCAAGCATGCCGATGCTGGCGACTCATCTTCGCCATTCACCACTTCAGATCTTGGTGGTAAAAAAGGTGGCTTTAACTTCCTATATTTTCATTTGCAATGTTAATGCCCTATTTTGTATTTATCAGAATGCTATACTAAGCATTATTTTCAACAATATGGTTCAAAACTTATCCATTCAGTCTCTTGAGCCTAACTTAGTTAGGGTGAGATGATGGAATCTGGGCACTTAACTACCCAGTAACTTTTTGAGGTTAAGTGTTCTTTTGACCTGAACTGCTTCAGTGTGAGTCAATGAGACACAGTATACTTCCCTTGTAGCAGTTGGTGAAAAACCAATAAAGCATTATTAGTGATTCTTGGATTGCTGTGTTTTTTATCAGGTGGGCATGGGCCAGGATGGCAAGCCGTGCCACCACTTGATCCCCAAGTTCAGGACGCAGCAAACCATGCTGTCAAGACCATCCAGCAGAGGTCTAACTCATTGCTTCCTTATGAACTTCAAGAGGTCATTCATGCAAAGGCAGAGGTCAGTCCTTTTCAGCGAAGGTTTGGATTGAGAGTTAATCTCAACCCATCTTATCTTATCATTACAACTTTCACAAATTTTCACACAAAATACAATAAACAATTCAATTTTTTCAAATCCTAAAATAATAATAATAATAAAAAATAATATTCTAACAATATTTTATTCAATTTTCAATTTTCAACTTTCATCTCAACTTACTATCCAAACCTCGTTGTTTTATTGTTTCAAATGCATTATGTTGCGTTATGTCCAGGAGCTACCTATAATTTCAAGAGATTTACCATTTTAGTGAGTGATTGTTTATATTACTAAACTGAGAATTTCATTTAGTAAAGGACGCTGGCGAAGTGGAGTATCTACATCTAAAGCCAAATCCATATTACCTATTCATTATCGTGTTTTCAGTACATAGTGAATGAAACGGAAATATAATTTTTCCTCATCTCTTAGTAGCTCCCATACAGGGCTTGTTCCCATGATAGTTGTAACGTTTTGTTCCTGAAGTGTAATTGAAGGGCTCATGTAGATGTACTTACAACTGCTTACAATTGCTTGGAATTAAACATAACATCATTTTGAATTGCTTGGAATTAAACATAACATCATTTTGAGTTGCTATGATATGATATGGGAATAAAGGAACGAGAAAGAGGAAAAGAAGTAGAAAACGATACTAGATGTGCTACAAAATACTCATTTCATGCTGTTTGAAGAAAATTATATTATTGCATTTCATGATATAGTGGTTGAACATGCCCCCAGCTTGACATTTATTCATGGAATGTCTAAAAACAGGTGATAGAAGATTTTGCAAAATTTGACCTGCTTCTAAACCTCAAGAGGGGAAACAAAGAAGAGAAGTTTAAAGTGGAGGTACATAAGAACAATGAAGGTGGCTTCCATTTGAATCAGATGGAGCCACACGAGAGCTGACCTCATTTACCATCTGTAACCTCGTACAAAATTATGTCTGGGTGTTTATAGGTTCTTTGGCCACGTGAATTTCTGCCTGTGTTATTTTGAAGTGTATTGGCTTTCCAGCCCACAAAATCAGAGGGAAAAAGCGTGTATGAACTCTAGAATATCTATATGACTTTATGTATGGCGATGTTATGGTTTTTTATAATCTCGTATGTTTTCATTTATATGAATTTTGTCATTTGACTATCTGTCGGACTACCGCAATGGTGTCATTAAGATCTGTTTTAGTGGTGATTTGCATTGTGACCGGTATTCTATTCGAGTTTTTCCTAATGTTGAAGACTCGGAAATCCTCAAAGATTTCTTCTCCCACCGGCAAGGGCCAAGCCAGATGAACCAAAATGGCTATTTTTCAACTTCCCAATGGAGTACGGTGGTGCCGTGATTGAGATTTCTTAAAACTTTTTTATAATTCAGACCCCTCTTTCAACGTGTAAAACTATATAGGAAGGTTCATGAAAACGTATTGCGGGGAAACAGTCTGGTGATAGAACATACATAAAATGATCTGCTGGAAAAATAAATAAATAAATAACATTTGAGAAAAATGACTTGGCCATAATTGAAACAAAGATAGAGACAGAGAGAATAAGAAAAAGGTACTATAAGGAGGAGTTTTTCAAAGGGTAATCTACCTCTACCAAGGCTGCCATACATTGATTATAGACTGAAGTACTCAGTCTAATATTTCTTGAATTATCAGGAAGCTACCTTTGGAAATTGTAATTAGCAACTGGTATTACAGAAACCTGTCATAATGTAGAGAAAAACTAATAAAGAGAATTAAAAACCTTCCAGATCTTCTAGCGGAAACTGCATGGGGGTATGCTTTCATCTACAACAAAGGGGACACCTTCGTACTCATCTCTTGCCACCATGAGCTTAGCATCTACCTGTTTCCAATAACTAACCACTACGATGCTTCATGCATAGTTAGTCCTCTTCATCATAATCTTCCTCCTCCTCCTCATCTAACCTTGTGCTGAGGTGTGCCAGATGAAGAGGGTCAATGGCCATCTTGTCCACATCAGAAAGAGACCAGCCTGGTAATTCTTCATGCCTAGTCTCAGTGGAAGGACCGGCTATGGATGCAGGGGCGGCTGCTGCTGCTGTAGCTGTGGTCTTTGTGCCCTCATTCTCATCAACATGGGCGTTCAGATCAAAATTTCGAGCTGCTGGGTTGGCACCATCTGCAACAGCAATATTCTCTTTTGAAAATTCCTTTGCCTCAGAACCATTTTCCATCAATGTATCAGGGTTCTGATTCTGTCTGTGGCTATGCTGAATTGATGTGGAGGGATCGGGTCCTGTATCAAGATGGGAAGTTTCTCTTTCTGCTGTTCGACCTCGTCCACGGCCTCTTCCTCGACCCCGACCTCTTCCTCTGCCACTGCTGCCGGCATGACTCATCTCCTGCTGCAGGAAGCAAGTTTAAATGATAATCTCTTTTAGTGCATATCCTTGCCTTCTATGCACAAAAAAGTAAATAGATAAATCCAATCCTCCTCCCTGACATTTTAAAGGTGCTTTCGTGTGCTAACTTTGGTAAGTAAAAACTTCAAACTATCTCACCCCCACCACCCGGAAAAAAATTAAAAAACAAAGCAAATATAAGTTACAAGGTGAGAGAAGGTCAAGGAAGATGGATTTCAGCCTCAGCCTGCAAGATCGGCAAATGAAAATGTTTCATTTTTCTCGATTTGAACAAACAAGATCGTTTTGGACGTTAAAAAGAAATAATTCAAGGATAAGAGAACCAACTCAATTATCAAATATTGAAAAACTTCAAATAAGTCTAGAAAAGGAAAAACATGCAAAATACAAATGCTCTGATGCGAAAAAGGAAAACAAATCACTTCATTATCACATGGTCTGGAAGAAAAGAAGAGAAGAGTTATTACCATCCTGCTCTTCTTCGATTCCTCATCACTTTCATTGCTTTCATCAGCTGCAGCTTTTCTGGTAGAATAAAAAGTCAACCAGTTATCTAATTACTCAATATATCAAGTTAATATGAAAGAGAGAACAATGGGAATCAAAGTTCTAACCTTCTCTTTGGAATAATACGATCATCACCAGCAGCATCAGAATGGCCATGACCATAGTCTGGAACTCGGCTGACTACCTCCCTCAGAAAATCAAACACATTATAGCTCTGCACACAATGTTTTCTGCAAGCAATTTCAGTACAGAATTTAGTTATATATCAATTTTTTGATATGCAAAGACATAATACTTAAAATGAAGGAAACAAAAGCCAACATATTTCCATTATTAACAGTAACCTACAGAAGAATCAGGAAGTATGACATGTCCAGAGACTTTTTTAATTTCTTGGATTGGGGGAAGCAGTTGTGAGCGGATGGCAAAAGATATCCTAATGGGAGTCATTTTTTTCCTTTAGGGCTCGTTTGGATAGTGAGATGAGATGAGTTGAATTGAATAAAATATTATTAGAATATTATTTTTTAATATTATTATTGTTTTGGAATTTGAAAAAGTTGAATTGTTTATTATATTTTGTGTGTGAATTTGAAAAAGTTGTAATGATGAAATGAGATGAGATGGTTTCTCTATCCAAACAAGCCCTTAGCGCCAATTTCTGGGTTTTTGAGGGGGGCAAGGGCTGATGAAATTTCTTCAGAAACTTACATTAAGCGACTCCGGACTGAATCTATCATATCAGTTTCACATTTGACATGGAAATCGTATTTACTTTTTTTATAAGATCAAAATAGAATTTTTTACTCCTTTCATGTAATGGTCAAGAAACTAGGTACCACTATTACAAGGTTACAAAAATTGGCCACCGTGCTTGCAGCAACTATTAAGCACAGACAAATAAAAGAGAACATAAAATGCAGGTAATTCCTTTTTTGGATAGGTACAAATGAATGTAATTTTCACTTACAAATGCAATGCACTCATAGTCTTTGCCCCCCTCTGAAGGGTTATCTCATATGTGTGGTCACAAAGGTCTTGCAAAAATAATTCCAGTGCTTTAGCTGCATTATCAAGAATATGATAAGAAAGGGAGTTAAAGATCAGAGGACTCCATGGGAAGAAGAATATTTAACCTAGAAAGACATGGCCACTCACAAACTAAAACAGGCACCGCCAACGCTATCTTCCCAACATCCTCATCAGCTTGCATTATCTTTTTAATCCGAGCCTGTACATTAATGAACTCTATAGATAATGAGGCTAGATGATAAAACCCCATGACTACAATACATACAGATGCATGAAAATGTGAAACACCAAGTAGAATCATATTTTGTCACTTCTCTTTCCATAGAAAGCTAGGTAACGAAGGGCTTTTCTTTTTCCTCTTTCCTAAGGCCCAGGAAACTTAGTTGCCAGGACACTATATAGCATCAACACAATTTACCACAGAACACTGTTTATGCAGCTGTAGCAGTTAAAACCCTTCACGTTTTTATAGGCTTTTTATTCGAACTTCTGAAGCACATTACTAATGAAGAGAAGGTATTCTAGATAAAAATAATAATAATAATAATAATAATAAAGCCCATTGCTTGCTCCTGGCTAATTCCTCAGATCATCTTATTACCACTCAAAACAAAGGCAATAGGGCTATATACTGAGTTTAGCCAAAAATTCCGACGCAAATGCTTGCTTTTCCTTGATTTCGAACCACTTTAAGTGACCAAACAGTAGATACCACCATTTTTAACACATGATGTTCAAACATGCGTACACAAACAAGATACCTAAACACATTAAACACAATCCAGATTAGCAACACCCCCCAAACCCATAATTTTTTTTTTTTAAACAAAACACATAACAAATAATAGCCAAGAAAAATGAACCACCCCACACCCCCCCCACACATCCCCCAAAAAAAAAAAAAATTAATATAAAAATATAAGGGAAAGCAAATAGAACCAGATCGCATATTGCCATAAGAGCCAAATATGATGCACCCATAGGGCCATAAGCTCACTACACACTAAATGACACTAAGGAAAAACACAACCCATCACCCAAAACAAAATATTCATCGATGAGTTCTTAGTTCTTAGAACAAATCATAACCGTGGGAATTACAAAAATAACAAATTTACAACAGAACAAGACCTGGATCGAACAGTAAAAGATGTAACACCCCCAACTGATTTAAATCTTAAGCTAAAACCAACAATTCAAACATCTAAAGAAAGTCAAGAAACTTAGCACCACCAACCAAAGAAATTGAACTGATCAACATCAATCCATAGATGAAAAAACCGTGATTTCGGCTTTTATTTTCTTTTCGTTCTTTTTTGCCACATCCAAAAATAAAAGAAGCAGATAGAGAAAGAGAACGAGAAAACTTACGGCAGGAAATCGAGTATCGAGTTTCTTCCTCATGTTGTCAGATCTGAGGCATAACACAAAAACTTTCAAACGAAAATCGAGATTTTTAACACAAAATCGTTGCTACTATCATCAAGATCATCATCGTGACAGATAAAATCCACGAAAACGCGTCTCAGATCCGAAAGTTTTCAGATTTTACCCCAAAAATAGAGTTTTTGTTCCAACGGCATATCCATCCGTACGAGTTTGACGAAGAAAATTAAAAATAAAAAAGTAAAGGCTAAAAGACAGATGAGTAACAACGCTGTCACCGTAGGTTGAAGACAGGCTAATCAGAAGAGAACCCGTTTATAAAAGACACAACTATTTTTTTTTCTTATAAGTATAAAAAACTTCTTTATAAAAATAAATATACAAGCTGATAGCTTAAATTATAGATTGGGGCTATATTTATAAATAAATTATAAAAAATAATTTTACAAGTTAATATAGTTTCATGTGATCTGATCTGTTAGATATATTTTATAATAAAAATAATTTTATAATCTGATGAACTACATTAAACCACATTAATTTATAAGATTACTTTTATATAATCTCATTATGACTAAAATATTTATCATAATTATAAGATTCATTTTTTTTATCAAAAAAAAAAATATATATATATATATCGTGTCGAACCAAATATATTTAGAGTGTTACTTCTTCAAATCTTTTCTTAAGAAAAAATTATTGTTTGGATTTTAAGTTATATGTATATGGTTATCTTGCATTTAATATATGGAAAATTGTTAACTTACAACTCTTTTGTAACTATCTTACAACTCTATACCAAATGGATGATAGTTTTCTAAAATTGAATTCATTTTTAGTGAAGATGCACGATTGTATTGATTGATTGTAATATGAATTGTAAAATAATTATAAATCAGTTATAGGTGTATCAAATTTTAAAATTATATTTGTAATGTAATTTTTAAAAAGTTATATTTGTCTCAGATTTTAATATTTTATTACTTTAATATTAAACTAGTTAGTTTACAACATTATTTTTTATGTATAAAATAAATAATTTTTCAACAAATCTGCAACTATTATTTTGAAAATGATTTTTCTTGTGGATTTTAGATTTATTCAATTTTTTTTCAAAAAGAGTGTGCGAGGTTTACACACCCTAAAATTACAAATATTATTATTTTTAATTGCAAATTCTCTTTTTTCAAAGGGAATAAGATTCAGAGATGAGATAATGTAATTTTAGATGAAAAATAAAAGTTAAAAAAAAATATTTTTAAAATATTATTTTTTAATATTGTTATTGTTTTGAGATTTGAAAAAGTTAAATTGAGATTTGAAAAGTTGATTTGTTTATTATATTTTATGTAAAAATTTGAAAAAATTATAATGATGAGATGAGATGAAATGAAATACCTTCGAATCCAAATAGGCTCTTAGACTAGTACTAGTGAATAAAATAATATTCTTTGAAAATTTTACCCTGATTTTATGTATCTAAATTTTAAAAAATCATATTTTTCATTACGTAGTTGTGATAAATTGTGGATCATGAGTTGTTATCGAATCAATTGCTCGTTTAAAAAAAGAAAAAGGAAAAAATAAATTCATCGACAGAGTTGATAAGTATTAAATTGGCTATGAACACTCATAAATTGTATCTTCATTATATGCGTTGGCATTGCATTTAATTAATTTACTCCTCATTTTAATTCCAAATTCATTAAATAGCTTTGAACTTGTCAAAATTTATTTTAAATCATGCATCGAAAGAATTAAGGGGGAAAATCTTTAACATATATATATATAACAGTTATATAAGCGATGTTTAAGCTGTCATGTGAACTATTTTAGAACAAGTTTAAATGGACCACTTGCCAGCCGAATATTACATGAGCAACTATAAAAGTTTATCCAAAGCTAGCGAACGCCATAATAATTTTAGAAGTAATTTCTTAATTTCTTTGGAGGAAAATAATCGGATATATATGGGAATGCTTCTGTGTATATATAATATGTAATTTCCATATACTATATATACATATATATAATTTCAACGTGCATGCACAGCTTGTATATATGTACCGGTACCGTACTTCTGTGTTTTCTTAATTAGTAGACTACTAGCTAGTTAATTTCCAACTTAGGTTAACAACATAATAAGTCCATTGACTCACCATAATATGAGAAACGTTTTAGCCGCAAAATGATATTATATATTATAAATTAACGTAATTTGATATATATATATATAATATGTTAGATTATAAAATTATTTTTATTATAAATTAGATCTAACATGTGATATGAAATGTTAATTTATAAATTTATTTTTATAAAAAAACAATATCACAGTAACTCTTTATATATATATATATATATATATACATGATACATATGGAAAGTTTGACCAAGTGAGGAACAGCTTGTTCATCACAATATATTTTTGGAATAATCTTAGTGGCAAGCCTTCGGTTGGGGCCATATCTCATGCATCCAGCTTATTCATTCAGTTCAATCTTTAATTGCTAATATGATGCATATAATAATTGCACACCGGGATTTCTTTCCATTCGCTAAGGATATTGCATTAACTTATCAACGCTAAATAAAAAGCAACATGCCATCTCCCAAATCTTCTCATACCCCACGAGACACCCGCTTTTTTTTTTTTTTTTTTGTCTTTTTCTAGGTTTCTTGCTTGCCATGGAATCATCACGCGGTTCTGCACTATGCCCTTCCGATGCCTCTAGCATCTCAGCCGCTTCTGAAGGAGCAGTACCATACAAAGAAGGTAGCGAGGAGATCAAGCGTTCGATATTGAAAATGAAAGAAAAAATTACCAGAGGCCGTTTTCATGAAGTACTACTTCATGATGATCAGGCGCCGGCACATGAAGTACATGATCATCATGTGGGATCGAGTTCTACTTCTCGTCACGTGATCTTGCTCGATTTGAAGCATTCCAGTACTACCGATGATTCCAATGACGTCCATACTGACACTACTCCGAAGAAGGAACTCAATCTTTTCGGCTCCGTGAACGCTGGAACTTCTTCTTCTCAGGTCGCAGCCAACGAGCCCACGTCTGATGGAAAGCGATCAGAGGCGGCTAGGGTTTTTTCATGCAACTTCTGCAAGAGGGAGTTCTCCACGTCCCAAGCCTTGGGCGGGCATCAAAATGCGCATAAACAAGAGCGTGCATTGGCTAAACGACGTCAAGGGATGGATGTGGGCCATATTCTGGGACACCAACAATACTTTCCTTACTACTATCCCTATTCAAGCAGTACTATTTCTGCACACTCTCTCTATGGATCTTTGAACAGATTATCATCATCTACTAGTATTGGTGTTCGAATGGAGTCCATGATTCACAAACCTTCAAGCTTCCCATGGTCCTCCTCCTCCTCCTCCTCATCATCATCATCTGGGCATCGATCTTTTGATCACCATGGTGGCTGGACGACAAGGCCGCAGGCAATAATGAACTCACAGCCATATTCTCTTGATAGGCTAAAGCTGGAAGGTTTTCAGGCACATAATGGTGCATTTGCACTTCCTGCTGCTGCAGGAACTTCTTCAAGATTTGAGGAAAGTGGTGCACTTGGCAATCTTAATGGTGGGTCGTCTAGTACTAGATCAACCAATATTAATATCATTGCCACTTCAAACAATGTCAATGAGATCAGGCCAAGTACTAGTAATGGCCGTGACTGCCTCCGGCGAGACGAGAAAACCGATCATCGTGACTCTCAGGGACTTGATTTGTCACTAAAGCTTTAATATTATTAAGTATATGTACATGCAGATGATCATTCATGTATGCGTGTGTCATGGTTCTAGTCACAGTTTATATATATTAGTATTATTAATGAATGTATGATTCTTAACGTTTAATAATTAGGTGTATAATGATCTTTTCTTTGAACATTTATCATGAGATTGATTCTTCAGAATTTAAAACTTCAAAATGTAAATGAATAAAAATTAAAAGTCATTGATGCACACTTCATGGCCTAGCTGAGTTTAATTTCCAATATTCATTTAATTTAAATGTCGTTTGTCATGCTTACCGGCCTTGATGTTTTTTAGATCGATCGATATATTATATATATATATATATATAGTAGTGTTATATGTATTTACAATTTTATTTCTATTTTTATTTATAAAATTCATTTTATTAGTTTTCTTTCAATTTTATGATTTTTAATATATTAATAATTGATATGTAAAGAAATAAATATTCTATAAATTTTTTTTAAAATACATTTAACATGATATATATAGTACGTCTAGTTAATTTGAATAAAGAGCAATCAGTCAACTTCATTATCTATTCGTAATCAAGATAAGTCATGTTATAACTGTAAAAAGATTTCACAAAATATCAGCCTTTTCGCTATTGATTTTCTAAATATTATATGCAACTTATAAATTTTTTATGACAGAGCAAATTTATAATTATGTGTTTTTTTTTTTTGGTAATAATTAAGAGTTGAGAGTATTGGGGCATGACTCGATATTCGAAGATCTTAAATTATAAATGGGACAGATCATCGTGTCCGGGTACGAAATCATTTACGAATTTATGGTAATAGTTAATAATTTATAGTTAGAATTTTAAATTTTATTAGAGGTGCTACCCCGCCCCCTAGGGGGCGGGGTCACCCATTTCTCGCTCCCCGCCCCTGCATGGATAAGGGTGGGGAATTTTTTTCCATACCCCGCCCCCGTCCATGAGGGAGCGAGATACCTCGTCTGCTTGCTAGGGTGTCGGGATGGACCTCCATCCGTTCGCCCCCCGCCCTTTATTATGCTTTCGACCCAGTTCAATTATCTAGGCCCTAAATGGCCTAGAATATGTTTTTGAAAAAGTCTACTCCAAAGCCGATTTCTTCTCCTACTCCACACACCAGCTGACGTAGCAAACCGGATTTAAATGAAAACAATCTAGTCTTGTCCAACCCACTTCCCTCTTTTACCCTTCTCCTTTTGAGTTCCCTTTTCTCATGTTTCCTCCCCAGTTTTACAAACACACCAGCTCTCTCTCTCTAGCTTTCTCTCTCTCTCGTTCTTTCGTCTACAGATTCTCAATGATATAAAAAAAAATTTACAATTAGTTTTGCTCCCTTCAAAACAAGAAAAATGGAGATAAATGGCCACCAATGGGTTCTTCTCAGAAAAAAAAGAGTTCATTTTCCATTAAAAAAAAATCTCCAAGTATAATGTTAAGATGTGATTCTTTCTTTTGATGCGAATCTTGCCCTTGCTTTGGCGATGAACTTTTACAATTTTAAATGGGTAAAACGCACGTCTTCACATTTTTTAATGCAATTCTTCACCTAGGATGATTTGGAATTTGGGAGTTGGGGCCCGAGTAAAGTATGGGAGAAATTTCAACAAGTAAAACGCAAGTCTTGAAAAAAAAAAAAAAAAAAAAGTCCACCTCAGCCAGGTGTGTGGTGTTGGAAAAATAAAGGGCTTGAGAGTAGAATTACTCTATGTTTTTGGGCTACTGTGGGTTAAGAATTTGTTTTTTGGTCATTTTGGACCTGTAATTTAACTAAAAAAATAAATATATTTAAAAATTGAAAACAAAAATATATATATAGATAGATAGAACTATTAAATATATACTAAGTTTCAACTATTAATTAATTAAGTAACAATCATCACTAAAGTACTAAATTATTACAATTTACAATTATACAAATTAAGAGAACTAATAAACTATTACAATATTATAAACTCCTATAAAAATATTAAATATTACAAATTGTACTATTAACTATTGTAACAACATTACAATTAATTGTAAATTAACAAAATCATAACATTTCAATTTAATCAATTTGGGGTGGCGTCGTGGCGGTAAGTTTACTGAGTGGTGAGTTGTGTCGACTGCTGTGAGACTGAAAATCAAGATCATCAAAGTTAATAAGTTATAAAACCTGAAATATTAATAAGTTAAAAATAAAACAAATTATAATTATAAAGTTATAAAGATGAAACAAAAATTTATTAGTATAAATACAAAATATTAAAAGTACTAACCAATATGAGATTGAGACTGGGCTATTGAAATTTGGAATGAAGACGAGGATGAGGATGAGCATAGATTGGTCATTAGGATTCGACATATGTATATTGAGAATATAAAAGCCGACTCTGAGGCTACGGTGCTAATAGGGATGGCCAAAAGACTGCGAGTTATCTCTCCAAGGACGAGATACTTCACAACATTCACCTTCCACCAACTTAATATATCGAAATCTCGTGAAAATGGTAGAAGCTTCACTCCTAAGTATTTATCTATATTTGACTGAGCCTTTAAAAAACTCCGGATGAAGGGGGTTTGCTCCAACCTCTCACCCTAGTCCAATCTACGTCTTTTCTCAGCCTCAACTTCTAGAACTTGTGGGGGTAAGTGTAGATGCCGCAATATTACCATTCCGTATGACGGTAAATACATCAAATAATCTACTAAAAGTTTCTTGAACCCTTGCTGTAATAAGCTTTGCCCATGCTTGCCCGTACGCAAGGCCCAATCCAAATATCACGTCATCCACCTTAAGCCGAAGGTCAAATACGACAGCTACATATAACAAAATATTAACCCTAGTAAAATCTCCTAAATACTTGTCGTACTTTGTCCTCATAACCAATGTCATCTCCCATAGCCTAATGTAACCACCATCGATCATGTCATCTAATTCTTCTTTACTCTACATATTTGCTGACAGAATTGATGGGATGTAGGGTACAAAGTTTCAGATAGCCTCATGGTTAACTCGTAAAAAAACTTAAAAAACTCTACAACAATATATACAATTTCCCAATCATCATCTACGAGTTTTCCCAATTCCCCGTAATCATAAAAATATTTAACATATTGGATGTCTTCGTCACTCAATAATGCAAATGCCAGCTTATATTCTTGGACCGCTTCCAGCATAAAAAATGTTGAGTTCTATCGTATAGGCATATCAGTACAAAGGCCATTATTGGATGCTAGGCCACAGACCTCGCAACAATTTTGAATTTATTCAACCTCGAAAGAAAATATCTCACTCATCTCATAGCAGTCTTGTCCAAGCAATCGCGTCATGAAGATCCCTCAAACCATCAGTGATAATAAAATTCAAAATATGTGCCGCACATCTCACATGCAGACACTCATCACCCATGATTGTCTTATTTGCCTCTCTAAGATAGGTTTTCAGATGTCCCAGTGCGACATCGTTAGATGAGACATTATCAACTGTGACTGTAACAACTCAGGTCAACCTCCACTCTTTTATTGCTACTTTTAAGGTCTTTCCAATTATCTCACCCTTGTGATCAGTAATTTAACAAAATTTTATAATTTTTTTATACAATATCCAATGACAATCAACAAAATGACAATCAAATACATATAATTAAAATTTTAGACTGATGTCCAAGTATCAGTGTCGTAGGGATAGGTGTTGGGCCAGAGGTAGGAGTAGGAGTAGGAGTAGGAGTAGGGGTAGCTGTAAGGGTAGGGGTATCCTGGGCTTGGAAGGGATAGCTCACACTAGAATATGTTGACATATCCATGAATTCAAGCAAATAAGAAATATGAAATTATAACAAACATAGCAAAATGCCAAACAATTAATATCCAAGCATTAGCATCCAAACATTAATTATGAAAATTAACATCCAAGCATTACCATATATATTGAAAGTTGGAAGATCAAACATCAAACATAAGAGCCAGCTTGTATTGTTTCACTTTTTTTTTTTTCTTTTAAGCAAATGTTTCAAATTTAATCCAAATTAAATTTAGGGTATTTCAAAATACCCTAAATTAATCAGCTTTATGATAAAAAAAAAATAGAAAAAAAAAGTTCAAACATCAAACATAAAAGCATGAAATGCCCAAATTAAAAACATCAAACATAAGAGCTAGCTTGTATGGTTTCACTTTTTTTTTTTTAAGCAAATGTTTCAAACTTAATCCAAATTAAATTTATTGTATTTCGAAATACCCTAAATTAATCAGCTTTGTGATAAAAAAAAAAGTTCAAACATCAAACATCAAACATAAAAAAATGAAACACCAAAATTAAAAACATCAAACATAAGAGCCAGCTTGTATGGTTTTACTTTTTTTCTCTTTATAGCAAAGTTTTCAAACTTAATCAAAATTAAATTTAGGGTACTTCGAAATACCTTAAATTAATCAGCTTTGTGATAAAAAAAAAACAGTTCAAACATCAAACATCAACCACAAAAAAAAATGAAATACTCAAATTAAAAACATCAAACACAATAGCTAGCTTGTATGATTTCACTTTTTTTTCTTTTTAAGCAAAGTTTTCAAACTTAATTCAAATTAAATTTGGGGTATTTTGAAATACTTCGAAACCTTAAACTAATGTAGAGATTGAAACCCCTAAATTAATTTAAGATTCCAATTCGAATTAATTAGCCACAAATCAACTCATCAATGATCAAAATTCACACACATTACATAATACAAACTCTAAAAAATAAAAAACACATGGACAGATTTACACAGTCACACATCGTTCATCAATCATCAACGATTCAAACCACATGCACAATCAAGTCTCCACAACACACAATTCATAAAATCTCATCCTCCATCTCCAATTAAACCCCATCATTCATTCAATCTCCATTTCATAAAATATAAATCACAAGAAATAAAACCTTAATTTAGGGTTTCTTATCTTCGGCAATGGAGATAAAGACGGAGTCACGGAAGGTTATGGTGACGGCGATAGCAATAGAGACGACTGAGGTGATGGCGACAAAAATGTAGATTGCAGAGAGGGAGAGAGAGAGAGAGAGAGAGAGAGAGAGAGAGAGAGAGAGAGAGAGAGAAATTCAAAGTGGGTATTGGGTAGAAAGAAAATCTGAAGAATATAGAATTATCATTATTTCTTGTTAATAAAAAAGTGGATAGGTAAATGCATTACACTCTTGCATGTGCCACATATATAACTCTATTTTTTTTTCTTTTGTTAGAAAATATAGTAATTAATTTGAGTCTTGTTTGAATCGAAAAATGAGATGAATTGAAATGATTTATAATTAATAATAAAATTTATAAATAATAATAAATAATAGTAAAAATCTCTCTTCCAAACCGATTCTTAGTGAGTAGGCAATAAATATGGAGCGAATAGTGATAAACATATAATACTTTGTACAATATTTTTCATAACATATGTTATAAAATAATGGTATTTTTATAAAATAATGTTAGTTTTATAAGATATTTTATAAAAATACCTCTATAAAATATCTATTTTTTAAAAATATTACTGTATAAAGTATTATATAAAATATTATATGTTTATCATTTTTCAGAGTTATAAACAAAGACCACCGAGTAATGGACAAGATCCAGCTGATCTCATGCATGACGTACGTACATGACTTCATTGGGAAAGTGATAATTATTAAAGAAAAAATTACTTTGCCTTCCAAATTTATTGTAGAAATTGATCGCTTGATAATATTTTTATTTATTTAATAAATAAGAAATTAATTTTAAATATATTAAAATATTTTTTTTTATTTTTTAAAATATTTAAATATATTAAAAAATAACATACAGTCAATTTGAATGGATTACTTTAAGCGGGAGAATAGCCCGACTCAATTATTAATTGCGAAGTTTCAAAATGGAAAATGCTACATGCCTTGGGGGCTCCCACTAGGCTGTAGCATTTTTTTATGTATTTGTTTTATATAAATATTTTTAATAATTTTAAATATTTAAAAAAATATATAATATTATTAAAAAATATTTTTTTAATTATGAAGTAGAATAAAAAATAATATTTAATAATTTTTTTTTTACTTTTTGATTAAAGAAGTGTTTTGTAATAATATTTTAAATTTATTTTATTTTTTAAAAATATTTGAAAGTGTAAAAAAAATCTATATAAAAAATAAATTAAAAAAATACATATAGAAAAGTACATGTTAAGTCCAACGAGAGTTCCCTTGACCACTTTAAATATTTAAAAAAAATCATAATATTATTAAAAAAATCATAATATTTTTTATAATTTTTATTTTACTTCATGATTAAGAAAATATTTTTTAATATATATTTTTTTACTTTCTAATTAAGAAACTATTTTTTAATAATATTTTAAATTTATTTTATTTTTTTAAAATATTAAAAAATTTATATAAAAAATTATTTAAACAAAATAAATATAAAATAATACTTCAACCCAGCGAGAGTCACCAACGGAGCTGTAGCATCACCCTTTTAAAATAATTCGAATAATTCATTTAATCGACAGATTATCATTTGTAAATTACAAGTTCTAACTAGAAATTTTAACATAATTTTATGAATAAATTTGATTTTTGTAATTTATATTGTATTTTTGCTAGAGACGCTGCTGAGAGATAAATAAGGGAGAAAAAAGAAAAAAAGAAAACTTAGTGGGCAATGCGAGGAAAATAATATGTCCCGATTCAGTCCCCTGTAAATAAATATATGAACCGTACGGACCACTAACCAGCATGCATAGAATATTTGAAGTTTTCCCAAGCAGACTAGACGTAGGACTCCTTCGCTCGTAAGCATCCTCCGAAACCTCCCAAAAACCTTGCAGCGCTCCATTTTTTGATTTTTATCTACTCGATTTCTAATCTCTGCTTAGAGATACACTCGAACTCACAATCATCCCGACAGGTATCTACATCGATCTCTCTCTGTGTTGTTCTTATTCTTTCTTTCGTTTTTACCAGCCGGTTGATCTTTTTCGTTCTCTCTCTCTCTCTCTTTTTTTTTTTTTTTTCTTTTTCCCTGTTAGAGACTTTGAAACTGATAATTCACTAGAACTTAGGGTTTAGGGGCTGAGAGTTATATTATGGTTTCGATGGTAGATCATGCTTATGAATACATGATTTTCTGTTTGGTTCTTAGGAATTTTGGGCTTATGAGGTATATGCATATACAGGAAAAAGAAAATCTAGCAGATAATTGGTCCCCCCCGCCCCCCGCCCTTAACAATGTTCCGAATGAAAATTTGTGGAGAAATTTGGAAAAACAACCAACATATATTTAATCAATGGGTTAGTTGCCACTTGCCAATTGTACTTGTTGCATCCACGGAATCCTTATTGTTATGGGGTCGAAACCCAGACATGATAAATATTGGTGCTTGTCTGCTTGAGGGTTGTTCAAACTGCTATTTAATGGAACTCAGGCAAATAAACATAAAATAGGAACTTGTGGTGCGATATTCACGAATCAGAACCGATAGTGTTTGTAAATGCAATCTAGGACTGATGATGCTTTGTCCTCGGCTTGTGTCAGGAATTTACCTTAACTGATAATTGGTTAATGGCCATTTCATGCAATTGTTCACGTATATCGACTAAGATAAATGAAAAAAGCTGCACTATATTTTGTCTTATTGTGGGTTGGAATCTTTGTGTAATTTGTTTGATTCTTTTTATCTATTATGGGGAGGTCAACATGGTTGTTGCCTTTGCTAAGCGTGGTATTAGTTGAGGTAATTTTCTTTAGTGGGACATAATTAGGATAGTGTAATGTACTACCGTTTTATGATAGTTAATAGTTGCGCAATAATTATACTGTAGTTTGACCTGCATGATGTCCGATTTTATGGCGCTAGGAGCTTTTTGGAAAACTTTGATTGCTTTCTTGTCAGAATTTGGTGGATATCAACAATTAATTAGAGGCTTGCTCCGACTACAACCAACATGGAAGTGAAGGATTGGAGAGATCGACTATCACCAGAGTCTCGAGAAAGGATCGTGCGTAGGATGTAAGTAAGATATATCATTTTTTAATTGCTTAGGTTGTTTTTTAAGTTACCAGTGCAAAAGATATTTTGCAGATATTCTTTAGAAAAACTGGGGCATTTACAGGCAAGTATTATTGATCTTGGGGGCTGGGGGAGGGGGGTTGAGTAATTTATTATTATCATTTGCATTTTTTACCTTCCTTATTACATCAGGCCTTTTTTAGATTTGATATGCCTTATAATGTACTAAGGGTTCCTGTTTGACTTATTGCGATTCTAATGATATGCTTATCAGTAGTCTTACATGCATTTAGTTGATAAAATCAAGTTGCAGGTTACAAAAGGTTGGCATGATAGAAGTAGCTTTAATGATACATAATATTGGTCCTGAAAGACTTTTTAAAGATATTTAATTATGCTGACTGAATGGAGAAGATGAGAGAGCATTCTATGGCTTTTCCTCCATATTTCCTGGTTCTTATATATTTTGATTCACTGGATTCAGCCAACAATCTACTAGTGCTTTTTTTTTTGTATGCTTTAAGGGAGAATTAGGTAAAATAAAACCAAGCCTCTTATAAGGAATCAATGAAGAATTGGAAACTTTTAGAATCATATATTGCTGCAAATAGTTCCTCAGCAATATGGTTATTTGTGTCATCAACTTGAGAGATTTCTCATTGTGTTATGTAAATGAAGTTAGTGTTGTACTTGCACTATTCTTCGAGTTTGTTTCTTTCAGATTGCCTCCATCCTATCATCTTTGCTTGTTCTCTGTCTATTATCTCTACTCATCGAACTGATCTTCAACTTTGTCCTCTTTTGAATGGAATTTATGGATCTGGAAAGCTTTTCCTTATACTTTTATGTTAACCCTACCTTCAGCTTGTTGGCTATCGTTGGATCTATGACACTATGTCTTGGTTAGTTAGATGATTGAGAGATTTAATAATTTTCTGGTGCAAAGGATTGAATACTAATTCTCTTGTCTGTTTAATTATGCTATACTTTGCTTCCGCTCAACAAATGTCTTATGCATATAATACCTGCTGGCAGAGAGGTGCATGGAGTAGTCTCATGGCCTTCGATATGGTGCTTAAAGGGGATGAGATAAATGCACTAATTGCAGAATGCTACTTCTTGGTTAAAAAACTTGGTTTGATAAGTCTACTGAAACAGTTGCAGAAAAATGAATGATGTGAGCAACATATAATTACCATGCAAATGGACCTGGCATGATCAAGAGAAATTGAATATGGTCTGAGCTTAGGAAAGTTTTACTCCAGCTCCTCTTAGGCCAACTGACTGGCCTGTAAGATTAGTATGTAACTTACCTTTAGGGAAAGATGAGTCTTAGGCAAGCTAAATTGGCTCATGGATTTTAAATATTAGAAATTGAATAAAGATTGCTTAAGTTGATATGTCTTACGATGATGTGGCTCGATATTGCGTTCAAGGAATTCTATATTGTTTATAATTGTAAGGTTTCTTTCTTTTTGATTAGTTCTCTATTCTTGCTAGCATGGCAAATGATTTACTTGTATTTGAATATTTACACTTTCAGCATGGATATATTAAAGAAGCAGATTCGATCTTCTGGGAGAGACGGATTATCTCAAATTAAGACACTTTCTGAGAATTTTGAGAAGAAGATTTATGAGTCTGCCACAGATGAGGTATCTTAATCACACTGGTATATTATTTCCTGACTGACATTTGCAGCCTTTGCATTGCCATTTATCTGTTCAACCGAACTTGACAATGCCGGCTTAGTCAAGCCTTTTAGGTTCTCCTGCAGCCCTATTGGAATGATGGGAGAAAAATGCATCTTGATTGCCTTTCATCCATTTCTAGTATGGAATCTCGATCAACTGCATCTCATGATATTTCTTTCAAACTTATCCCTGTAGTTTGTGAATTTTTATTTTTGCGAGGATTTATGTTGTATTTATACAAAATAAGGTAACATAAATTTTTTTCCAACTTCAGCATAAGGCATTCCTTTTTTCGTAAATATAATTATTGCATAATATCTGCTTTCAGAATGATTATTTGAAGAAGATATCAGTGAAGTTGCTGACTGTTGAAGAGAAAATTGAGAAATTGTCTCAGTCTAATTCTTTATTATCAAAGTCTTATTCTGGTGAAACTACAGGTAAACATGACTTTGATTTGTCTACATTGTGTTACTTTTTGAACTTCACAAACATACAATACGAATTCTTCCTTATTTTCTGTTTACATGCATTAATTTGTACTTTGTTTTCCTGTATTGTATTGAGGCTTTTATCTGGGATGTTGTCTATTGGCCTTGTAATGTCTCTTGTTCCAAATATTTGAAGCTGGCTACACATACTTCAGATCTTAGTATCTGGTTTTTTCTTTCACCTTCATTACCGAAATGTGTTTCTTGTCGTATTGGTAATTATTCCAACTAACTCTAATTTGGGATTTGTCCAAACTTAAATGAATTTAAAATCCTAGTTTGTCAGTGGTTTAAACATTTTTGGGATATATAGACAGCTTGACTACTTATTTTCTTTTGAAATTTCATTTCATTAACTCTTTTGTTTTTGTGTGTTCGTATGTTTGTTTTGAACAGCACCCCGCAGTATTCAGTCCCAAGTGGATAAGCATCGGCAATCGCTTTCTCTTCATTCTTATCAGTCCCAACATCAATTATCACGTAGCACTCAGAACAACATTGCACCTTGCGGAACTTCTTCCAGCTTACCATCTTCAGGGCATCCTCTCAGTGATTTAATTGAGACTCCTATGCCCAATGCTGCCACTGAAGATTCCAACTTGCAGCGTACCTCTAGAATTTCGCAAATGGCAGCTGAATGGTCAGTGGGACATGGAATATATTCTGATGTTTCTCTCAATAATCCAATTCAGGTTCAAGGAAGGAAACATCCACCGCAGGTGGTTGTCCAACAGAACCACCAGCAACCTCAGAAGTTACAGCTAGATTCTTGTCAACTGCCATTACAACCCCGGCTTTTAAAGCCTTTAAAAAATGAATTTGTTTCACCCTCACACTTGCAAGTTCATGGCCAGGAAGGACAATCAGGGCAGCAAAATGATCAGAAACTCTCGCGACCTAATCAAATGCAGTCTTGTCAGCTATCTGTCACGCAAACTCCCTTTACACGGCCTTCTGAGACACAATCATGTGTAGTTTCTGACCATCTGCAGTATCGGCAGCCTTCCTGTCAACAATCATTACAACCTCTGCTTATGAGACATCCGCAAAGGCAACTGCAAAAAACACATCAGGCTCCTGTTACCCATAAACACAAATCACCAATGCGAGATCAGATACCATCGATATCACATCAGCAACCGCAATCAATAAATCAAAATATGGCTGATACTTATGTAACACAGAATCAGCTAATTGGGCAACAACATCTTGTCCCTGACTCACTGCAGCAACAGCAAAGGTTACCATTCCTGCAGAACAAGGCTCAAAACATGCAGCAGGAACCTTTGCAAGGCCAGCAAAACAATCAGTCAAGTCGTCATCATCAGCAGTTGGCCCAACAAAAAGATTTTTCTGTACTAAAGCCGCAACTGAAGCTGCATGGGAAACAATGTGGTAATTATACCATGCACCAAACTCAGGTTGCGGCAGAGGGGCATACCCAGAAGACAGCTTCAGCTTTGTTGCCACCTCAAGGGCAACAATCACAACCACAGCTTCCAGTGAGGGAACTGATATCTCAATCACAGCTCGAAAAAGTGCAACCACCACCAACTCCATCACAGCCAGATACAATGGAAATTTCTGAAGCATCAGGTATGCCAAATCATGCAATTTAGAAGGAACAACGTTTATTTTTTTCGAATCCAACAAACAACCAAAAAAAATAAAAAGAAAACATGCTTCTCAACATTTAATCAAGTTATCCAACTATGCAATATTCTTATATATCTATGTATATATTTTTTGGTTCTCTTGTCTCAACAGTTTGCAGTTCCAAATTACGGTAGCACTGAATTGTCTAACTTTTTGCTCTACTTACATAGAAATGATAGTAGAATTAAATATAGATATAGGAAGAATTGCATGCTTGTTCTAGAAAGCAGGAATGCCATTTAGAAAATATACTGTTAATATGACCTTTTTCTGAGTACTGTTAATGTGTCCTTGCCAGCATTATATAAGAACTTACATAAACTAACATATGGACCCCTAGTTATCTATTTAATGGGAAAGATGATTCATTTTGTATTCACTATTCTTTAACAAATCAAATCCAGTTATGAGGTTTAAACTTGCTTGATGCTGGATGAGAATTGGAATCCTTATTGTCAGAAGGAGAGCACACTGGCAAGCCATTCTCAGAATTGTTCAAGTTAGGCAAAGGATGGGTGTCGTGTTTCAACATAGTCTTGAATTCCTAATAGGCAGACAAAGGCGTTGTTTATCAAAGCTATCTTGGATAAGTGGTTATGACATTTTGCCACGCAACAAAAAAAAACAAAAAAACAAAAAAAACATTGTGGAGATTGGTGGCAGAAGTCAAATACAGCAGCCTGTGAGTGAGGTTGGTGTTCATGTTCAAACAAGGTTAGCAGGCTGTTTGGGGTAGGGGTGTGGAAAAACATCAGGGCAGGGTGGGGGGATTTCTCGTTGTCTTTGAGGTGGGAATGAGTCTAAGATCAGATTCTTGCGCAATATATGATGTGGGACCATCCCTTGAAGATAGCAGGACTTTTTTTCTTTGATTATTTTTACTCTTTCAGCCCTTGATGATAGAATCTCCCATTGTAAAGAGGCATTGATAGCAGAGCTTTTATGGATCTTCGAGAATAGACCCCAATGGAATTTTTTCTTTTATCGATAAACAAAATTTTATTGAGATAAAGTAGACAAAGGCCCAAGCATAAGGGACATATACAAGAGCGTTGCCTATATATGTGAGTTTAGCGATACAAGGAAGTCATGAAAAGACATTCCATTAAAATCAATTACAATCGACCAATGGAATAAGGTATTGAAAAATAAACTTCTAAGCACTTCCATTGACCGCTCTCGATCTTCAAAACTTGTTGCATTCCTCTCCCTCCAAATACACCACCATAGACAAATTGGGACCATCTTCCACACTTTTGCGATCTGAGGGTTACCCTGAATGCCTTGCCAAGAAGTTAGGAGGTCGATTACCCTTTTTGGCATGACCCAATCTAATACCACCCGAGCAAAGAAATCATTCCATAGGGTCGTAGCAATCTCACAATGAATTAATAGATGATCTATAGATTCTCTACTCTTTTTGCACATACAACACCAATTCATAACTATGATGTGGCGTTTTTGTAGATTTTCTATTGTGAGGATCTTTCCTAATGAGGCTGTCCACACAAAGAAATTACCCTTCATGGGTGCTTTTGTCTTCCAAATACTCTTACATGGGAATGACGTTGTATTATGCATGATCATGGCATGGCTGCATGATAGTAGGAGCGAACTGTGCACTTCCCTTTCTTAGAAGGGCACCAAAAGATCTTGTCTTCAACTCCCTTCATTATATGGGTATAGTACAGTAGATCATAGAACTCCGAGAAAGCAACAACTTTCCAAGCTTGTGCATCTCTAAAGAATTAACGTTCCATTGGGGAGTACCATTAGAAATAGTTAAGAAGTCTGCAATTGACGCTTCTTTCATTCTTGCTAAGCCATAGAATTCTGAGTAAGCTTCCTTGAGTGTTGTATCGTTACACTATACATCATGCCAAAATTTGATTTTGGACCCATCACCCACCTCAAAACGGATATTTCTTGAATGTGTCCCAACCTCTTCTTATGTGTTTCCATAAACCAACCCCATATGTCCCATTTACCCCATTTGAACACCATCCTCCCTATGGTTCACCATACTTCGATTCTATGACAGCTCTCCATAATGCCCCTTGTTCATTGTGGTATCTCCATAGCCATTTGCCAAGCAAGGCTTAAAGATAGCAAGTGTCGGATTCCCAATCCTCCTTTTGGGATAGGGGAGCGCACCTTGGATAGGGTACTTTTGGTTAAGGTGACCCTACCACCTTTGGATTGATACGTCCTCTTCCAATTAGCCAGTTTCCGCTCCATTTTTTCTAGTACTTCATCCCAAATAAATTTTGATTTTAATGGGGCACCCAAAGGAAGACCCAAATATTTCAGGCAGCTGGGATATCTTGCATTCCAAATTGTTAGCCATGCTCTCGACATTCGGAACATTCCCCATTGGGACTACTTTTGATTTATCCTAAGTCACCTTCAACTCTGAAACAGCTTCAAAGCATAAAAGGAGTGCCCACTCTCCTCAAAGCTCGGATTTGATCATGACTAGTGCCATAAAAGATTAGGGTATCATCAGCAAATAATAGGTGAGATATGAGAAGTGAGCTTGTATTTGCCTCCCCCACTGAGAATAATGGAATGTTACTTTGTAAGAATGATCCTTCTTTTCTTTAATCGTTTGTACTTTTTTAGGCAGAGGAGATTTTTTTTATAACATCCGTTGGATTCCTTCCAAACTATGGACCTTTGATGTCAAGTCTTTCTAATACCCAATCTTCCCTCAAGATAACCTCCCATTTCCCTGGAAAAAGATTTGGAGAAATAAGGCACCATCAAGGGTAGCATTCTTTGTTTGGTTGCCTGTGTAAGGGAAGTTCTTAATGATGGATAACTTGAGGAAGAGGAATGCCCTATTAATGGAGTGGTGTTGTATGTGTAAGCAATATGGAGCAAACATCAATCATCTTTTACTTCACTGTGAGCGGTTTGAGATCTATAGGCATCAATTTTTCACACATTTGGGTTTGAATGTTTCATGCCTTGGCAGATGGAAGATTTGATGGTTTGTTGTTGTAGTCCTAATCCTATTAGTACTCATAGAAATTTCGAGGTGTTGAAGATGGATACCTTGTGTCTGATATGGTGTCTTTGGCATGAATGCAGTGCTTGTCTTTTGGAGATTGCAAGAGGATGATGCTAGAATTTTTTTAATTGGTATTTAAGTTTTTTTTTACACGTATGCGCTTTGAATAAAATTTACCTTATCAAAAAAAATAAAAGGAAGTTGGACATGGGAAAGAAATTAATGTAGGCGTGTCTTAGTGAAAGGGATGATTTAAACATCAATACTTTTCTGTGTTTGAGTGTGTTTGGGTTCAAAGAATATGAGAGCAAAAGAATCATAAAAAAAATCTTAACTAAGCACAAGTTGTGCGACGAGATGCATGATAATGCACTACTCTTTTTCTTAGTTGAGGGTGAATTCTTCTAAAAGTGCCTAATGCAGTCATTTTCTAAGTGTCAGAGATGTGATTTTTTAATTGAAGTATCCTGTACATCCTAATTGAAAGGAAAAAAGGAGAATGCCATGCTTCAAATGTTTGTCTTCCCCGAAATAATGACCCTGGTCATTACATCAAAGCATAAGTACTTCCCTTGTTTAACTTCATTGGTTCAGTCAGGTTGATCTACTTCCAGTGCAGCATTGCGTGAAGTTTTGTTAATTTTAGACAACTCAAAAGAGGTTTCACTCTTTATTCAATTCGTGTTGACTTACAGATCTTTACTCTCATGTAAAACATTTGGCTGCTTGTCTTATAAACTACTGAATCTTCATGATTGTGCTTGCCAGCTTCTAGGAATTGTGGGCATATCAACAAATTTTAATTTTTACCATACAGTTTTACATGTGCTCAACGAGAACCATAAAAAAGTCGCTTTTATTGATGTGAAAATTGCTGGAACATTGCAGAAGGTGGATTTGAGTATGGAAGTTTGTCCCACAAGAAGTTGCTCTCTTTTGAATCTTTTATCTCATTCTACTTGCAATTTATGTGCATATAATAATTTTTTTTTAACTTTCTTTTCTAAATTTACTTTTGCCATACAGACGCATAACATTTTCTCTGTGCTTCTTTGGTAGGACCACTAAATCTCACATCTGAGAAATCGTTTGCAAATATCGGTGATTGGCAAGAGGAGGTTTATCAGAGGGTAATGTCTTATAAGTGCTTTGTTTGACTGTGTGGATTTCTTTTATCATGTGAATATAACAAATATATTTTACTGTTTCTTGAGTAAATTCCCAGTTAAGCTGCATTTTTTATGTTTTTCCAGAGACAACCGAATTAAAAAAAAAAAAAAAACTGTAATAGTCAGCCAGTTAATTCCTATTGTCTCACAAATTTTTGCCAAAACATTGGTAAGTTTATTTTTGATAGATTCACACACCATAGGAGTCATAAGTTAGTACTTCATCATTTGGACTGTCAAATATGTATTAAATGATTAAATTCACCTCTTCTCATCATGCTAGAATGCTCGAATAAGCTTATATAAACCTTAATA
The DNA here is from genome assembly GCF_001411555.2 of Juglans regia. NCBI lineage: Eukaryota > Viridiplantae > Streptophyta > Magnoliopsida > Fagales > Juglandaceae > Juglans > Juglans regia. The sequence goes on from NC_049914.1 coordinate 1,551,079, forward strand.
AGTCAGCTTTAGATATACCTGATCGAAAAATTTCAGACACAACGAGTTGGATTCGATGTGTTAACTGTTCTTTCAGTGTTTAAGACATTTTTCAATGCAGCGAAAGCATCGCAAGATTTTCAAATTGTTTTGAAACATGAAATGAAACCTATTTGAATCCCAGAATGCCATACAAAAAGATTGCATAAATATAGAGAAAAGAAAATCCATTTTGTTCTTAGCATAAATTACCAACTACTTTAGAAGACTAGTGTTTAATTGGAGAAACAAAACATTATAAGCAAAACTGTGTAATATATAGATTGACTCTATGCAGATTATCTAGAAAAGAGGTTTGCATATTTAAAAACTCAGGGGCTCTCTGGTGCACTCTGCTCGGCTCCTATAGACTTCTACTCTATGCAGAATAATGACATAGTATGCTGCCGCTGCAGTTGTGTTTTATTTATAAGCTATGGTATCACTATCACCTAGGACAAAAAATAAAAATTATACTACCAATCATATTACATAAGCTATGATGATCATGTATCGTCATACCTCTGTATAGAGATGGATTGACTGACTGCAAATATGTGATTTTATATTAAATGCTGTACTAGTAAACGCTGTTGAATAATATTGGTCTTAACAAAACATGTGATACAGTGTGATAGAAGGTAGGGAAGAACCTTTGGAATTTTAGTTGCACTCATAGCAAGAGGTGAGTGTACTTCAAATGTTGATAAAACATTAGGAATTGCTTCTTTCTATTTATCCTGGAATTTGTTTTTCCAAGTGACTCTCAATGGATCCAAAATACTGAAAGAAAGAAATGGATATATGTTCCATCGCAAAAGATTTATTCCCCTTTAGCACCTGGGGTGGGGTTGGACAGGTCATAGTTGAGTACTTAATTTTATATTTTTGACATTACATAGTTTTAGTTACTGGAAATTAATTAAAATTCCAATATCATTACTTACCAGAAAAATCTTTTTTTTGAAATGGGCATGTCTGTGAGGTTGCAGTGTACCTACAAAATAGGAGGCATTCTGGTTTGGAAGACACAATAGAACTGTGAATTTTCAGCTTCTTTCTACGCACAAACCTTCATTGTCACAGCATGCCTGTTACTTTCTCATTTGTAATCCACAAGTCTTGAGCATTTTATCCATATTGCTTGTTCCTCTGTATCTCTCTCTGTGTTTTGAAATTGCTCATATTGAAATATTTTCTATTGTATGTCAGAACTCAACAGTAAAGGGGCGGTATAAGTACGTTTCGTATTCTGTTTATACAATCTTTATCTGCCGATGGATATATGTTAAGTATTCTTGCAGATCATTACTTTTCTCATTATTTTGCTTTGCAGGTTGAAAGTTTAAAAAGCAGGTATTTGAAACAACTTAACGGGTTGCGGCATACATTGACTAATAGGCTCCAGCAGGTGTGCTATAACATAAACTCATGTTTGTGAAGTTGCTGCCATAGACAAGAATAGATTCGCCACTTTACATCACAAATCTTTTTTTTTTTTTTTTTTACACTAACGATTTCTTGTTTTGTGTTATATTTGCCCGTATTCCTTTTTTCCAGCAGGATTCTGCTCCTTGTCCAACCAACACAGGCCAATTAGAGAAAATTAATCTTGCGTTGAATCTAACTATAGCTTACCTAAATGTGCCCAAAAGCAAGATCACGCCTTCTTATGCGGAGAAGTTGGATACACTTCAAAAGAAGATACTTTGGATTCTTCAGCTGACTGGAAAAAAGTCTGATTCTTCACCACGGGAAGGAAAACTTTTCCCAGATATTTACTCTGTTCAGCAGTTGCCGCAGCCACAAACTCAGACATCTGAAGCGCAACAACTTGAAAATCATAAGATACCGCCACTGCAATTTACTAAGTCACAGAGTACTCTAGCAGCAATGCAGCGGAACAATTTAATGTTTTTGCAACACGTTTCCAAGTCTTCTTCACCTGAGCCTGCTACTTTGCACCAAAATACGATGCATTTAGGAGACCATTTACCAGCTTCAGAAAAAGGAAATTCAGTGAATATATTGCAGCAGGTTGCCAAGGAATCTTTAGGAAGTCCTAAGAGCATTTCCCAAGAAAATCTTAACACATTATTGCCAATAAGCCATAAGAATGGGCAGCAGTCAAATGTGGTTCCTCTTGAGATGAGCTCTAATACACTTCAAAATTTGCATATGAGACAAACAAAAGAACAACTGGATGTATTGGCTCAAAAGCCTGAGCTAGGATTTCAAAAGCCCAACATGCAGCAACAACTGGTACGAGAGAATCACCAAATATTGCCCCAGCAGGCTGCAAAGCCGCATGCTCATGCAAAACGACAGATTCAGTTGAATGAGGTAAATGAAGTAAAAGTGAGACTAGGGACGAGTGTTAATAAGTCACAGCATCAGGAAAATGCAGTAAATGACTCGAGAGTTAAAGGAGGGATGGGTGTCAAATCAGGACGTATTTTGCAAAATCAATCTGGTGCCACGTGCTCAGTGTATAGTTCTCAGCACTCAAAGCCTGGGGCTTCAGTTCCTATTTCGTCATCCGAAGTCTCCTGTCATCCACTAGCTCACCATTGTCCTCGTATTGATGTGCAAAATCTGCCAACACCTCTTACAGAGGCAGGAACCTGTTTTCATTCTGCAAAGTCTTGCTCTGCCCTACCTTCTTCCTTGGCTCAACCATCCATGTTAGGGAATTGTGAGAAACCTACTTTTGATGCTCCATCAGGCTTGGATACTGGAAACATTAGACATCCCCATGTACCTGGTTCTCTAGGACCTGGCCAATCACTTGCCATCTGCACTCCTGGGATGTCAGTCTCGCCATATCTTGAGGAACTTGATACTCTGGATGGCACGAATTGTAATATGCCAACCTTCAATTATGATCAGTCAAGTGTTGCTGAACAGCCTATTAAGCGCTTAATTAATGTGGTTAGTTTGAACTTCAATTGTTAACTTCAATTCAAAGGTTTTGGTTCTAGATTTTCTGTGGGACGTACGATATTTGATTACATATGAAGAAGTTGATCATGCAAAATTTCAGGTGAACTCGATCTCATCTAAAAAACTCAGTGCTGCTATTGGTGACATTGGATCAGTGATTGGTATTACTGATTGGATATCAAGTTCGCTGCCAGCTAATGGGTCTAGAGCAGCAATAGGTGAGGATTTGGTTGCCATGACGAAGTCTAGTTTGCAAGCAAGATATTTAAAAGGGTGGAATGATACATCTGGAACAAGGAAAAGGAATCGCTGCACAGATTGGATTGCGTCAAATCCTTCTCCAATGAATGATGGATTCAGACAGTGGATTGACTTGGAGAAACCCGAGTTGGAGTCATCTGCGATGTCTTGTATTAAACGGCCTAGGATTGAGGTAGGTAGCTGTTGTGGTGGGGTTTTCAACCAGAACTAGAAGCTACTATCAAGTTTCTTTCAGTAGCATGACTTCTTGCATGCAGTTTTCAGCAACATAAAACATCAATTCTCAATACAATTGAATTGACGTGCATCATCATCCTTCAGTAGCATGATTTCATGAATGCAGTTTTTTATGGGCGCTCATTTATAGGGAATTGTTCCTCTAGTTTTTGCTTGTTTATGAATGTGAAAATTAACTTTCATCTTTGAACAGTTTGAACGTTGAATCAGAGTGCCTCTTGTATTATGATGTAAGAACTTATCTGTACCCCTTTGCAGGTCAAGCATGCTCTGTTGGAAGAAATTAGGAAAATAAACCAGCAGCTGATAGACACTGTGGTAGTCATTAGTGACGAACATACCATTTCAACTGCTGCTGCAACTGGTTGTGGTGAAGGTACCATTGTCATGTGCTCATTCACTGCTGTGGCCGCCTGTCCAAACTTCAAATCACAGCCTGTTTCATCTCAGGCGGTATGTTTCCAAGTATTCTAGTCCTATCGCCGTTCGTAAGCTATAAGCATTATCTTTCTATACCTTCCCTTGACTTTGTGTTTTTCATCGGCATGCAGTCACCTATTCAGCCCTTAAAATTGCTCGTTCCCGCTAGTTATCCACACACTTCTCCTGTACTCCTAGACAAAATGCCAGTGGGAGCAAGGTGAGAGCATTGGCATTGTTATTTTGATTTTATATATATGCAGATTATTATGGGAATAGTGATGGGCACCACGCGGTAACTGTTCATGCATTAGTGATAGTAGGATATCCCAAAACAAGCCGTGGGCTATGCTTTATGTTACATGATGATGTGTATTCAACAAAGATTTCATCCATTTGTTTGTTAATCCTTCATTTGAAGTTTGGTCATCCCCCCAACTCCTTGGTTGCTTTGACAGAGAGAACCACCAGGACCTTTCAGTAAAGGTAATATCAAAGCTCAATTCATGCCTCAGAACCCTGTCAAATCCCTTCTCAGTGGGGGAGATAGCAAGGATGTGGGATTTTTGTGTCCGGGAGGTTGTCCTCGAGTATGCAGTGCAGAATGGCGGAGGCAACTTTAGCTCAAAATATGGAACTTGGGAGACATGTCTTGGAGCTGCTTGAATCATTCTGCACTTGCATATCATCTACTTGGAAGATTCCTATTGATATGCACCGAGGTTGGTTTTGCTACAGATGATGGATTTTTTTTTTTTTTTTCCCTGCTAATTGTATCAGGTGCGACGCTTGTGCGGGGTCTTCTTTATATTGATTTGTCTGACCAAATTTTCAAAAGTGTTTTTTTTTTTTTTTTGTAGTTTTTGTAGTTTTGAAAGCGTACGCGTTTGAGCTTATTTGTAATTTTAATAAATTATAATATGAGTTTTCAATCCATTGGAAAGTAACAGAGAAGATTATTTTGGGGATTTCAGCTCAAAAGTTATAATGTTCAAAATTACACGAGTATAGGTAATTATACTCATAGTTAAGAAATAAAACCTCCTAAATACTTCAAAGTTCAGAGATTTTATCAGTTTCTATGATATGAGTTGTATATAATAATCATATTTTTTTTATGTAGCAAAAGAAAATTGAAATATTACCAAATTGACGGCCATTGTTTCGGCTAAAGCACCAGATTCTATGGAAAGCGTTCTTGGGTTCAACTCCCTCCTCTCCCTTTCTCTCTCTATTGTCTGTGTGTGGGCATCTGCAACTCGCACTTTCTTCTGCTTCTCTGAGCCTTCTGAGCTCATCCCCACCTTCTCGGCTTAGAGTTTCTTGCTCTTTCTCACCAGCTGTCTCCGTATCCTTCCGACAAAACCTTGACAAAGGTTCAGAATTCTCGCGTCATTGTTCTTGCCTTTGTTCCAATAGGAGAAATAAGACACCCTCGTCATCGATCCATACCTTACTTTTTACAATGATGTTTTCTCGTTCCACAACTTTTGACTTTTTCCAAAAAAACAAAAATAAAAGAAGTCTATTAATTAGATGAAAAATACTTTTGGTCGATTTTATAAAAATAAATTTATAAAATTTATAAAATAACTTTACAAAAAAAAATACTTCAGCCAAGAGACATTACTTCAAAATTACAAGCTTTCTTAATTAATAACCTATATTTTTTATTTTTTATTTTTATTTTTTATTTTTATCGCCAATTAATAATATATATCTTAATCAACATTTACCGCTTTTAACTATTTATAATTTTTTCTTAAAAAAAAAATAACAACCCTTGTTTAGTTCCCCATGGCCCATATCCACCGTTTTGCTCGTACGTCTGGCAATCACAGCTGTAAATTATTTTCAACCGTTGCATTCATTTAGGAATTAATTCCAATGATATTACTTATTTTTCCTAAGGTAGCCATAGTTATGGACATAAAGAATGTTCCAAAACCAGCTCCAACTTAATGCAATCCATCCATTGGGATTGGGATGAGACTCCTTGGCTAGGAAAGGAGGTTTCACAACACTTTTGGTGGTGATGGCAGAGTCGTTCATTGTCAAATAATGCTGAAAATTCTGTATAAAGCTCATATTATTAATAGATAAAATGTTTACAAGTAGTGTCTTTTATCTTCTTTATTGAAATAATTAAGGTATCTTCAGAGTATATGATTTAAAAAAATGGTGAATTGATTTTAATGATGTCACATAAAACTATAAATACTGTGAAATGCTAAAAATGAATGCATTTGTGTGACACCTTTCTTTTACTTGACGTGGTAGAGTCTAATATTTTTTTAAAAAAAAATTATTAACAACAATTGATTTAAAGATTGTTAAATTTTTTTATCACGTCAACGATAATGCTAAGATTTCGGAGGTCATAACGATATATCAGTTGATGTCTCATGGCTAATTTTTTTTCTGTCATGAATATAGGGTTATAAATTATAAAAAAGGAAGTTGAGAAAAAATAAAGCTAATAATAATTTTTGTTTTGATAAGAAAAGCTAATAAATTTTTAAAACCAACTATTTTCATAGAACATATATATAATTTATTTAATTATTTTATTTTTTATAAATTCGTGTTTTATTTAAGATTATGAAATTTGGGGAAAAGAACAACCGAAACAGAAGGAGGAAAAAAAAAAAAAGTAACGAAACAAAACAGAAAAAACGAAAACAGCGAGTGCACAAAATACTGGAGAAAGAACGAGAGAGAGAGAGAGAGAGAGAGAGAGAGGACAAGGAAGACGACCTCGTTACCATCGTCATCGTCGTCACCGTCACCATCATCGATCCCTGCCATTCCTTTCGTTCGCAAGGTCAGTTATGAGATCCCCCTTCTCCCCCCCTCTCCCTCTTTAAATCGGATTTTCTAAATGTGACCGTCAATTTTCTCTTGCGGATTTGGTTTTTGTTATTTTTTTGGGGCTTTGTGTTGTTGATCTATCATTTGTTTGGTTGGAATTTTTCAAAGATCTCAAACGTAGCGGGTCTTGATCTTAATTCCTCTTTCTCTTTGGGTTTTCGGATTTTTAGATTGAGAATGTAGGGGAACCTATAAAAAAAAGATTAAGAATGTAGGGGTGATTTGAATTCGGTTGTGTCTCCATTGTACTTCTTAAGATAATTTGTACGTTTCTTTGGGTTTATATTTTCAACTTAATGTAGGCCTAAGCGAGGAATTGCATTCGGTTATGATTTCTACGAATTTAGGTTGGACATGCTTGACTCCTTGATTTTCGTGTGTTTAGCATTTGCGCTTTTATCTTCTGAGTTGTGGTGTTGCATGGATATAACAATTGCGATCGGTGATTGGAACTGTGGGTTTCTTTTTGTTTATTTATACTTCTGATTTTTGGGAAGAATATTAGTGGCATTTCCCACTCGAAGCTTTGGATTCAGTTTTTAACAACATTTTTGTGGGTTTTCTTGGTGATCTTTTACTTTTATATGGATTACTCTTGTTTCCATGGTATTAATCTATATTTGTTTCAAAGCTTGTTAATAACCCCAATCGGCTGGCTCAAGTGGTAAGAGTTTTTGTCTTGGTGGTATGCTCCCTCCAAGTCTAAGGTTCGAACCCTTAGGTTCAGACACCCTGTGCCAATAGAAAAAATAAAATAAAAAAGGAAAGAAAAAGAAAAACTCCTTTGGGGTTTGTGGCACTGCATATACATTATAGTAGGGACTGACTTTCATGGTGGGCAGCTATGATTTTAATGTTTACCCCTATGGCACTCGGACCAAACGCCATCTAATTCCCTGTATAAATCCTGTTTGTGTAAGTAAGTTGCATCTTACCTAACCATAACACGTACAAAAAAAAAAAGAAAGATTAACAAAAGTATGATTGTGCTATGTGCTATAAGAAGTTTCTGTATAAGAACTGTGAACTTTTGTTTGAAATAGTTGGTCTGTAGCGGGAGATCAACTCGTGGTTTCCTGAAAAGTTAGTGAGTTATGATCTGTGATTTTTGGTCCTTCTAGTGTTTTGAAGATGGCTTTAATAATGGGCTTGGCATGCTCTTAGAAATGTGGGAGGCTTTAGTTCTTTTGAAGTGTCTGGGGTAGCTTGTAACCATATTCTACCGAGTCCCAAATAGACAAGTCCCATACAAGCATTTTGTAAAACAATTGGTCCCATTAATAAATAATAGTTTTTTTTACACTTTTTTAAGGTGGGGTCCACTTTTTTACTAGGGCTTGTATGGGGCTTGTCTATTTGGGGCTTATACAAATAATTTCTCTATTCTATCTGGCTATTGTTAGTAAAAGTTTTTCATCCTTATTTTTATTGTATGTTAAGTGTGAAACTAAAGCTGCAAGGGGAAGGAATTATGTATTTTAAGCACATTTGCTTAACAAGCTGTGGATTTGTGAATCCTGTTCATCGATGTTTTTATTTTTTATTTATTGGCACTGGGTGTCCGGGAACAGCGTCCCGGCTAATCTCAGGGGTGCACATGCCCTCGGTAAGGAGTTTCCCGCAAGTGCATCTAATCATTGATGTTTTTATATTTTGTGAAAAACATCTAGGTTCATATGGTTTGGTTGCACATGTTTTGTTTTCAACACTAATTTCAAAAAAATAAAAATTTGATTTTTCTGTAGTTGTCGCAGCAATATTTGATCTAATTTGAAGCCAGAAAGATGTCTCCAGCATCAAAATCTAAGTCCAAATCCAAGAATAAGCCCTCTGCAGGGTCTGTGAAGGAACAACAGAAGACTTCTTCCAAGCCTTCCGGATCTAATGACAATGGGGGTGGCAGTCCAGCAAGTATTTACAATTCAGTCTCCGGAACATTCCATGCCCTAGAAACATCGTCAATTGCCTCTTCACCACCTTTCCATGACAGTGGTCATTTCCTTAATATGGATGATACTGATGAGCATTCTAGCAGCCCTCATGGAACAGTCTCCAAGTATGATTCTGTTTCCAACAACGGCAGCTGCTCTGGAGAGTCTGAAGACCCAAAAGAGAAGATAGCTCATTTTACCCCAAAGCAGGAGGCAATACCTGGTTCCGACATTGACAGGCGAGAGAAAATTCGTCTGAAAAATGAGAGGAAGCACCAGCGGCAGAGAGAGAAGCGGGCACAAGAGTTGCATGATCGTTGCAGTGGCTATCTCATGTCAAGAAAGCTGGAAGAACTTTCACAGAAGCTAGTGAGAATGGGGTTCCCTTCTGAACGAGCAATATTCGCGCTGATGTTGAATGAGGGCAAGGTAGAGGAATCAGTTGCCTACCTTTTGGATGGAAATGAAGAAGAAGCTCAACAGAAGCATATTACTAACCTTGGAAGTGGAGCCAATTTGAAAATTGATATTAGTGAAGACCTTGCTTGGATTTCAGTATTGGAGGAGAGATACAAATGCTCAAAGCAAGAGGTTGAAAGAACTGTTGTTACCTGTGAAGGTGATCTTGAGAAGGCAGAAGATACCTTGAGAGCACAGAAGCAGGAACAATCTGCTACTCCGTTGAAGGCAGAAGAAATTGCAGAGACCAAGAACCTAATAAGACCCAAAGAAGTGCCTGCAGCTTCAGTTACGATACAACAAAGAAGAAATGAAAGGGATTTTAACTACCCAAAGGAAACTGCGGCAGTGGCCACATTTCCAGAACCAGGGAATAGGAACCTGCAGGTTTTAAAGTCAAATCAACTTAAGACACTGGCAGAGGAGAGGTGGGCTGCTACTGGATCAGGACCTTCTGCTTCATTAAATTTAGTGCCACCTACTCAGTTAGCACCCCCAGCAGGAAAAGTGGAGGTGCGGGTTGGTGTTGTTGGAAATGAAGGAAGAATATTACAGCAAGGACTAGGAGGATTGAGGGGGTCGGTAGTTGTGATGCAACGTCCCCAATCCACAAATGCCAAGCAAGACCCTGTTTCTAGTGTAAGTGCGTTTCCTTCAGCTGTTCAGTGGTATGGAAGTAGCGTTCCTGCTGTTGAAAGCATACGATCAAATGGGAAGGTCATACAAAATCAGAGCCGAGGCAGCCTTGGTTGGGAAAATCAGAGCTCAGAGCATTTCCATCACCAGGCGCCTTATAAAGATTTTCCTTTCTCGTTAGGGCCAGTGGATCCCACATCAGCTGGCCTGGGAGGTTCTTGGAGAACAAGTGGTGCATCTTCACCAATGGTTCCTTCTGATCCTCGGGGTTCACGGAGCACAATGGGTGGATCCTCACATTCACTTACATTTCCATCCTCTCTCGGGCTGTTTTCTGGTCATGGTTCAGCAGGAACCTTTGGCTTGTCTTCGCCCATGGACTGGAATACAGGGGGCTTGATGCCTGAGTTAGACTATACCAATATAGATTGGACATTGAATTACCCATTACCTTCCAAATCAAATGGGTTGTTGCTGGGGCTTTCTTCCTTATTGAGGAACAGTTCAGGGATGAGGTTGGGCAGTGCAAATGGAAAGTTCAGATCAGGATTGCAGGATGGTGGAGTGGCTACAGAAGCACCATCTTCTGCTGGTTCGCGTGACTGGACAACTCCTTTTGCAGGCAAGGACATCTTCAGTGTGCCCAGGCAGTTTGTTACTTTTCCATCTCCTTAGGACTTGAGAGCAAAAGGAGAAAAATATAGCATCTGTGGTGGGTCTAGTCAGTCCTTTGTGATGGCTGTATTGACGGTTGTTTCTTTGATTGCCAGCGAAAATGCATCTACTAGTTTCTGCCATATAGCTTGGTTTCTTCTATCTTTCTTTCTTTGTTATTGTTATTAATTTTTCTTCCATTTGGATTTGGAAAAAAAGAAAAAGAGAGAGGACGGACAGGGTGGTGCATGTAACTCATATTTTATGACAAAAATAAATAATCATAATATGCATGAAAAGGTAGCGAATAGGACTTATTGAATTAAGTATAACTTGAAATTTAAATTAAAAGCTTTTAATTTTGTACACACAATGAGAAGCAAAATATTAAATAATAAAAGCAAGTGAATTTAATTATCCCACTCACGTGGTATTTTTGTCGGTCTTGGATGCATATATAGAATGAAAGAAAAATAATTATTTGCAGAAGATTTGTAGACGATACGATGGATATTTTTATAAATTATATAAAAATAATATCATACTGTAGGAATATTACGATTATATAAAAAAATCATTAAAAAAAGTTCCAGCGTATATCCTCAATCTTATTACAAAAATAAATTATGAATTAGCTTAATTTAATGTGATATTTTTATTATAAAATAAATGTAATAGATTTTATAAAGTCATGTAAGTATCCATATATATATATATATATATATATATATATATATATTATACAATATGTCTATTATACATCCACTGTTTGCTACACTCATTACACGCATGACGTGTCCGAGTCCCACCTCACCCCCCCAAACGAATTTTCGTCTTCATTTTGAATTTCCCCCTTTCGTCTTCAACATCCGTTCCTCTCCCCCCTCCCTCGACCCTCCCTCAACCTCCCGCCCCTTTCGTCTTCAACATTCTTCTTCAAGATTCGGTCAGTCCCAACGGACCGCATTTCCTCCCTCTTTGTCTGTCCTTATTTTCCCCCCCAAAACCCCACCCCCCCACCCCCCCGAGACTCCTCTGCCCTAAGGGACTGAGCTCTGCGATGCGATTTTGAGTTCCGTTCAAACGAAGGCCGAGCTCCTCGCAGGTTATATCTTCTTCTTCTTCTTCTTCTTCTTCTCCTCTAATATGTTTTCTTATTCTCTAAGGTTTCTTCTTCTTCTCTCTATCTGTGTTCGACACACTCAGATTCAAGCCCTCAATCCACCGACGGAAGCCCAGAGCTGCGGGAGGGGTGAAGCTTTTTCATGTATTACCTTTTTTTCCTCTCTGATTCTAGGGTTTAGTCATACATTTATTTTTTTTCCTGTATTTACAGCATCTTGTTTCTGAAGCTTTTTCATGTATTACGTTTTTTTCCTCTCCGATTCTAGGGTTTAGTCATACATTTATTTTTTTCCTGTGTTTACAGCATCTTGTTTCTGAAGCTTTTTCATGTATTACGTTTTTTTCCTCTCTGATTCTAGGGTTTAGTCATACATTTATTTTCTTTCTCTGTGTTTACATCATCTTCTTTCGTCTAGGGTTTAGTTATATGAGCTGTAAGTTAATGGTATTTTTCAAGAAATTAATGGTGTTGTTTCTGGATGATGCATAGCTAGTATTAGGTAGAGATTGGAGGTTGCATTCTATCCTGTCTTCCGATAGTTTATTAATGAAGGTAGGAAATAGCTGATTGAATATAAGTACTTTGTTTTCCTTGTCTAGAAATTAATGGTGTTGTTTCTCTATCATGAAACAGTTGAGGCGAAACTCTTTGTCCTCTTTTGTTTGTTCTGTTTCCCATAGGAATCCTCTAATTCCTTTTTATTTTTTCTCAAGAGGAATTCTCTCTCTCTACCCCCCAAAAACTACTCGGCGTATTGGGCCAATGAAGCATCTTTGGAATGTGTTACACCAAATCTCACATGCTCATGGATCTGTCTTTACATGAACATGATTGATGCAGCTGGTAATTAATTGCAAGTCTTGTGGGTTGTTTTGCTCTTTACGTTTTCTTCTTGTATTTAATTTGGAATTAGGTGGCTTAAGACGAGAGAGTAAATTTATCATTTATATAATGCGCTGACTATATGTATATTGTATTTAATTTGGAATTAGGTGGCTTAAGACGAGAGAGTAGATTTATCATTTATATAATGCGCTGACTATATGTATATATAGCCTCTCATGCCTTTGGTGAGAAAGAACAATGATATGTTCCTGGTTTTGCTTTGACATTGAAAGCAAGTTAGTAAGGCTTTTTTTTATCTCCATGGAAGTGTGTGGTTATTGTCATAAACATGATAATGAGCTGCAACTGTTGAGTTACTTGAAATCAAGTTATGTTTAAATTTGATGATGTTATGTTTAAATTTGATGATGGTCTTAGTTAATCAAACATTCAGTAGGCAATATTACTATGTATTCAAATTTTGTTCATATGAGATAGACTCTTGTGTTTGTAGTTGTCTTTCCTTTGACAGAATCACCATGGCATCTTCTCAATCATCATCTTTAGATAATGATTTTGTGATGGAGTCACCAACTTGTTGGTGTGGTTTGAAAACGCCACTAAAGACGTCCTACACTAAGAAAAATCCTGGAAGGAGATTTTTTGCCTGCCCCAAATATAATACGGTAAAGCAACTTAATATTTGTCATATTAAACTAATTGATTTGCTGTTGCTGGTTGGACTTTGTGTCATATTAATTTGGGAGTTTGTATTGTGTGCAGGGAGATGCGAGGTGTGAATTCTTTGTATGGGCGGATATTTTTCAGTTGTTAGTGGAGAACATGTTATTAAAACAGAACTCGCGGCGTAATACATGGGATGATGTATTACGCCGCGAGTATGCCGTTCGGAAAAGGGAAGAAAAAGTTAGAGAGATAGCGAAGAATCTGAAAAAGGAAAAACGAAAGTTATTGTGTTTGTACTGGATTATCACCTTTGTAATATTGTTTGTTTGGTTTGGATAAATGTAATGTAAAAAGCACGTTGTGTAGAATTATCTAATTTTTGGGTAGAAAGAGCTTGTGCATGAATGGTTGAAAGTGGAAACCATGTTCACAAAAGTTGATTTTCAAATGCTTTTTATTTGTATGGAAACAGATGGTGCATATTTATATAGATATATGGTAACTTTAATTTTCGTAATGTCCCTCGGACTTGGAGCATATTTAAGAGCCATTATGTTCAAATCTCTTTATATTTGGATGGCTGCTCATAAAAGTTCACACTCTTCTTATGTTGTCGCATTTATGGATCTATGCTCATCTTTATCTCTAGTTGGGCATTTTCTCTTGTATGTTTATTGTGTATTTAGGTTGTACTCACAGCTTTTTAACACAGTTTGATTGCTCACCTTTTTTTTTTTTTAAATATTGTTTCAAAACTTGTAAATATGGAGAGCTCGCTCGCTCGCTTGCATGCATAAATCCATACCATTAATGCACGAAGGAAAAGGATAAAGGAGTATAATTATAGAAGTAAATGTAGTAGTAGAAAAGATAAAAGGAGAAGAGAAGTTTTCCAAGTATATATATAGATGTGAGTCCCAAATAAAAGAAGATACATGTACGTATTAAAGAAAGAAAAGTGCCACAAAAGCTTTGTAACTTCCACAACAGTGACATTCAATGTAGGTAAGGATTGGATTATGCCTCCAAACTTGCCGTGTCTTCCTCATTTCACTTGCATCCTTTGCAACTTGCGTGAAGTTCCCTTCGAAAGCAACTATCTTTCATCTGAAAATTTTGAAGAAATCATGTACAATTTGCATACATTTAGCCAATTTAGCTGAAAGTTCTGAGATATTTGGGCTATCCAATTCTGGAAATAGTTTTGGCAAGAAGAACACTATGACTACATATGATACGAGAGCTTCAAGTTCTGGCTTTACTTTTGGACGATAAAGCTATTAACAGACCAGATTTGGAGCATTAATTACACCCATAACAACAGCAACCTGTCCATAATCCAAGTGATTTGTTAATGTTCTTAAACGAGATTTGTCATATGAATGCATGAGGGACATCCGTTACTCTTTTCAGGTCAACTAGCCATTTACTCACTTCATTTACTCACTTCAAGGGAAATCAAGAATTAATGAATCCAATCTGCCCAAATTTAAAGCATATTTTTTTAAAAACTCATCATTGTGCATATATATCCCAAGTCCGAGTGGTTCTGCTTCCAGTCCAAACAACTTAGCAACTATTTACGTAATGTCCCTCCCAATAAAAGCTCGGTAACTATCACCATTACAGGCTCCTTGCAAGCACCAGTAAACTATTGGCACACGGTTTCAATATCTATTAGTAAATTGACAAAACAAGACACTAAGAACCTCGAAATCAAATCCAACCTTCACTAGATCAAATCCAAAGCAAATAAATTTTCAGTTCGACAGAGCAAATAACTATTAAACGGAATCAAATTCAAGAAAAGCTCGAAACTTACTTTCCCTCATACACTTTGGCATGAGCTCCCTCTCCAATTGTAGGCCCACCAAATAAATGTTTGGGATCAATAAGCCACCACCTTGCATCCAATTTGAACTCATTAGCTGAATAGAACCTACTTCCACATTCCATCTCTTTAGAATAAAAGAAACGAACTTAACACATACATCTACCAGTGAACTCTAGCACCCATCATTTACTTTACAGGAAAGATCACGCATCAGAACCCAACAAGGAAGTGTTGAACTCATTAGAATTTAGAACAGAGCAAAGAAATGGATAGTCTGACACTATTAAGACATGCTCTGTGGTGTTTTCTACTGGTTCATAACCACATCTCAAGAATTCACAGCCAGAGATCAAAACTCAGCAGTTTGATGCATTACAATCTTACTGCACTCCCTGAACATAAAACAAATTACATTAATTAGTCAATGTTGTTTTTACACATGTGGCACATGTTTTACTGCACTCCCTCAATAAGTAGTTTATTTTCTAACAATGCAACTTCACTCTATTAGAACATATTTTCTGCTCTTAAAAAAGTAAAAAAAAAAAAAGGTTCTAACTGAACCCATCACTGCGAACTAAGATTACCAAGAATTGATGTGGTGCAGATCGTATATATATCTCCTATGAATATAGAAGAGAAGGAAAATGGCAATAGGAATGGAGGTCATTTGAAAGTACATATAGAAACCGAGATGGTTATTGATGACTCTATTTAGCTTTTATTTAATATTGTAGATCTGTAACAACATAACTCATAGGATCAGATTCATAAAATTTGAAAATATGTATAGCAAGTCCAAACCTTATTTATCACTTAACTCATAGAGGTCACTTTAGGGTTGTTGTGTCCTGCATTGGTATACAAAAATCATAAGTACCCCCCAATAATGATAGAAATTACAAAAGCTAGTTATATATTATATATATATATATATCTGTTGCTTTTTCCCATTTTCTTACCCACAAAGTATACTTATCAATCTCGGCTTCTCCATAGATCTTAGTTAACTCGTTTAGCAGGATCACTCAAAACTGCAAAAGAAATTAATGGAGGTCACTTTATATAGGCTGTACAATAATATAACGACAAGAACTTTTGACAATGAAGCAATGGAAAAGGCACCATTCAAGGAGCTATGAAAAGAGAGATCACTAACCAGTACAAGCCTACCCCATAACTCCATCTGATATTTTCCTCAGTTGCATCATAATCAACCTCCAAAACTGCAAAAGTAGTCCTCCAAAACTTGTTGGCTCATGGTACCAAAACACCTTTGATCTCCAAGAGGTACCAAAAATTGCCCGTTGCATCTCCACAAAAAACCGTACCATTTATCATACACCCATGGATACAACTAACTACTACCTTCCCCTCTTGGAGAGATACAAAAATTACACCGAAAACAACCACACAAACTACACCCAACCCTCTCCATTTGGAACAAAAAAGACACACTTGCATATACACAAACTACCACCCAACCCTCTAAAAGACACAAAAACAGCAATTCAGTCACGGTGGTAGATCTGAGAAATACAATCATACAATGTTACAGGATATAAAGCCAAGACGACATTTGAAGACTTAAGAGAAAAATGGAGAGGGTCAATCATGCAAAATAATACTAGACGGGGAAAAAAAATGCGAGATAATTAGATATAAGCTTTATTTTCAAATAGAAAGATTGCATCATTTTCAAAAGGGACATGATTGGCTCCTCTTTAACTACAACATACCCTCTCCAAGAGCTTCAAAAAAATGTGGCTTCTCATCACCATGGGATTATAAGTGTGGATCGAGATGGTGACACATCTGAAATAAAACAATCGTAGGGTTAGAAGTGTGCATCATGATGTGATACATGGTTGTCAGTTATTGAAAAGACACAATTAACCTCTGGCGTTGATTGTGTAAGAATGCTGTTTTGTGTTCCAACATCAACCCCATAATCAAATTGGTGTTGTTCAGATCCCGGTGTCTCACCCCATTGTGTTTCATCTACCAAAATTTTCCTGGAAGTCTGAGGTCGAAAACATAAATAGACACATATTAGAGTCATAATAGTAACTTAAAACAATGCAAAATTATTCAAGCAAATACCGGTTTCTTTCTCTTTGGTGCCAACTTTTCCACTGGTGGAACCTTCCTCTTACTTGGGGGTCTCCCTTTCCCTCGAGTCACGTTGGGGCTTAGTATCTTCTTACCCTTATCCAAGACGACATTTGCTTTGGCCTTCGTTTGTTCATATGCCGACTCTAGTGTTGAACCTTCACATTTTGTCTCAAACTCATCAACAACACGCAAGAACGCACTGATTTTCTCATTATCAGAGGATATCTTCGTCGCTAATTTCGAACATCTTTTAAGCACGCGCTCATAATTCCGTGCGTCTGCTCTATCCCGCTGGTCATCGTAACTACTTCTGACTAATGTGTATGTCCTCTTTAAGTCCTTTCTCCAACGATCCAACACATATACATCTGGCAGCACATTAATCTTTTTGAATTGGCAAACTCTAAGTGCATGCCTACATAAAATCCCCCTCATCTGAAACAGTGCACACGTGCATTTGACCTCCACCTCCTCTTCGTTAAAGTAAACAAAGAAATGGAGTGTTTTGATGTGGTCATCAGTAGATATTTCATCCGACACTTGGTATTTTAAAATGCACCCTTCTGTGCTTACCAAGGAACAATTACAACACATTAGGCCCAGCAACTCTCTTTGTACCTCTTTGAACTTTGCATTTGTATATAACCTTTGGAACTGCTTCTCAATATTAAAATGGGACAAGCAGGGAATAGTTTGGTTGTTAGAATTGAAATCAGCCATTGTCTCTAACTCCACCTTCTTTCTAAGAGCATTATCAAATTGGTCGACGAATTCCTTCAACGTGGTACTGGAATGGACATACCCGTCGAAAAATGCATTCATGCTTTCCGACCTTTGTGTTGTGCTCATTCCAGCCCAGAATACACTTTTCAAGTAGGCTGGAACCCAAAAAGACCTTTCCTCATATAAGGATTGAAGCCATTTATTGCCGTGGAGATCATACTTCGCAATTACTTGACCCCAGCTCTCATCAAATTCACCGCTGGTATGTGAGTCATATAATGCAGTCTGAAGGTCAGTCTTCAACCCCGCATTGAATTGCGCATGAGATCCTAACTTCTCTGGAAGTTTGCGCATTATATGCCATAAACAATATATGTGATGAGTTTCAGGGAATACAATGGCAATCGCACTCTTCATTGCCCGATCTTGGTCGGTTATCATGGCTTTGGGCGCCCGACCATTCATACAATCCAACCACATTCGGAACAACCACACAAAAGTTTCAGTGTCCTCGTTTGAAAGCAATCCCGCTCCGAATAATATGGACTGACCATGATGATTAACACCAACGAATGGCGCAAAAGGCATCCCGTACCTATTTGTTAGGTACGTTGTATCAAATGTTACTACGTCTCCGAAATACTCATACGCCGCTCGACTCCGAGCATCAGCCCAAAATACATTCCGTAACCTTCCCTCATCATCCAAGTCCATGTTAGAAACGAATCCATCATTCCGATCTCTCATTCTTTGGAAATACTGATTAAGTGCTTCGCCACCACCTTTACCCAACCTTAAATGTCGAGCCTTGTCAATGAAATTCCGACAATCTTTCTCTTGAAACTGAAGATTCTCAAAGCCCCCCGCATCAACGACAAGAGAATAAAAATTCTTGTTCATTCGTATACCGGCTCGATCATTTAGGTCGAGGATCCTTTGACTGTATTCATCTAGATGTTTGTGAGATCGCAAGAATCTTGTCTTTTTGGGGCTCACAGTTATGTGGTTGTGCAGATTTTCAACAGTGGTGACAACCCATTTATCATTCTTGCTCAATGTCGCATTTACTCTCGCTTTACAATCCGTTCTAGTTGTTGGCCGTGGCTTCGAGATATTATTGTTCGTAGGATTGTACTTTCCGCCACGGGCACAACCAACAGTCACGTACACAGGCCTCCCTTCATCATCTTTCCTAGTCCTTTGTGTCCGTACACCAAAACCCTCTTGCTTCGCATACAGCTTATAGTAGGCAATAAGATCTTTCATACTGTCAAATTCCATCCCAGATCTTGGTGCTTCAACTCGTACCTCATCATCCTCGACAACAGTGGTACCCTCTAAATCTTCATTTATGTCGAAAACCATGTCTAAAAATGGAAACATACGGATTAGCATCAAAACAAAATTACAATGATTATAATCAAGGCAAACAAAATTGTACTACCGTTGGCATCAAGACAACTTTCAGCAGTCATCCGTGATGTACTTCCAAGATTTTGTTCAAATGTGGTATCGGTTGGCATAGTTGACGTCGGGGGCACTTCTTGCCTCAAGTCATCTGGATTACTCGGCAGAGGGTAGGACATATAAGGTGGCATCTGCTGCAACAGGCATGTTGTTAGCGAAATTTGGATGACTCAAATAAAAATTTAACATGTTAACTTCTGAACTATAAAAATTCAAATAAATATACCTCAACTGAATCAGAAAATGGGCTATAGTCTACTGGAGTACTCGGGGAATTGTAAAGAATCACCCAAAAAAATAAAGCAATATATTTGCAAAGAAACACCATCAAGCTTCAGGAATGGAGGCTATAGAAAGTATGTAGGACAATACTTGGGGAAGCCAATCAAAATTATGGCAAGCCAAGCACAGATACCATCTGAAATTAAACACCTCAACTTCAAAATGATGCACTTTCTTAGACAATTTAATCTGCCTATAGACATATGATTTTACTTGGAAAATTATAGAGAGTACTTTCAAATGCAGAAATAGGAGCAACAAAAAGAGACAAAGATGAAAGCACATAAAAGCATCTAAGCAGACTTCTTCACCCGATATTTCAAGTTCCCATCCTTTCAGTGCTAGATATTGAAGAAAGTACCAACCTGACCCTGGCGGAACAAGGCTTTCACATTGTTGTCTCCGTCACGCATTGCAAATTCTGTGTCTAACAATGCTCCTTTCAGATCCCCAAATTTCAACTTACAAGCCTAAAGCAACAAACCGCAACAACTGTCATATATACAATAACGGCACTGGAAATAGAATGATAAAAAAGGTAAATATTTGAGAATGGTATAAGCCAGAGGATATGTTACCTAAATTGATTAAAATATATATATATATATATATATGTTACCTAAATTGAATGGAGGGATATATATCTGGAGGAAAATTTTAAGTGACAGTGAACAGTTTAATGCATACTTACAATTTAGATGTGTAAGAGACATATGTCACACTTAAATATTATGAAACATATGCAATCAATCAAAGGCATGTGTAATGCTGATCTACCCAAGACTAAAAAAACACTAATAGGTCATTTCTGACACTATTTTGCCACATTTTCTTCTAATTAATTATACTCTTAAAAAAAATATACACTTCGGACGGGTCAATTCATTGCAATGATTAACTATGATCACTAATAAACAACTTTTAAAGCAACCAAAATTAAATAAGCTCAAGTATTAACTATGATCACTAATAAACAACTTCTAATCAAACTTTCACACATGTCAATACAGATTGTAATATTAACTATGATCAGCATAAATAAGCTCAAATATTAACTATGATTAGCATAAATATTAAATCTGACAATTAAAATTTAGCCTATTTGTTAATGACAACCTCAGTTGCATCTTGATAACATTAGGAGACAACACACGGGTTTTCCTCAATGTTTTGACAGGTAAATACAGATTGTAATAGCAAATATCATTTTCTGAAAATTTCTCCATGCCCTAAGCATACCCATCTCAGAAAACACAAAAATCATGATGTACATAGCATGTATGGACAGGAAAATGGTAGTACAATATTTACCTACAAAACGATTTGGCGAAACAGAGCACTCTTACCCGTCGTTGGTTTGGTCCGTTCGATCAGCTCGCGGGGAGCGGCGGCGCTGGGCAAACGTACGTGCGGCTCGAGGTTGCGCTGGGAAGAGGAAGCCGTCGCGAGGTGGCGCTGGCAAGCGAAACCCGACGGACGCGGGTTCGTGGCGAGGAAGGGGGTTTCGCGGGATTCAAATATTTTTTCCTCCGTTCAAACGAGCTCACGGGACAGTGGAGGCACTGGGCACACAGAGGAGTGCCGCTCGGTGGCACTGATGAGAGAGACGGCGTCGCCGGGAGGTGATGGGTTGTGGAAGGAGACACGGGTCGCGATGGAGCAGGGGTTTCGCGGCATGAATTCGAATGTGCAGAAACGAATTTTCAAAACAAAAACGTCTACAATCAAAACGGTGCGTTTTGATTTTTTTTTTTTTTTTTTAAAAAAAAAAAAAAAGAGAAATCCACGTACTGAGTGCACTGAGTGCACCGCTACAGTGGATTTCGTATAGAAGAACTCTATATTATAAATTACTTGTGTGTATAATTTAATTGTATATGCAATTGTCCTCTATTTCTTACGCTTTGTTTGAATTTGAAATTCATCTCAATTCATCGTTACAATTTTTTTTAATTTTTATACAAAATATAATAAATAGTTTAATTTTTTTAAATCTTAAAATAATAATAATAATATTAAAAATAATATTCTAACAAGAAAAATGTTATTTGTACTTAAGAAAAATTAATAAAAAAAATTATTTTGCCACATGTTAGTATTTGATATGTTGGAAATTATAAAATTTAAAATTCAAATTTAAAAATTAAAAACAAAACTGATAAAATAAGTCTTTAAGTAAAAGTGTGCGTAAAAATTATAAGTATATGTAGTACTATTTTTTAATAATATTTTATTCAATTAATCTAAAATCATCTTAATTCATCTTAACTTAATCTTATTCTTAGATTAGGCTTTGTTTAGTTATGAAATTCATCTCAACTCATCATTACAATTCTTTTAAATTTTAATATAAAATATAATAAATAATTTAATTTATTAAAATATTAAAATAATATTAATATTAAAAAATATTTTTAATAATATTTTAACATCTTAATTCAATATCAAAGTTAGTTGATTTGCCAAAAAAAAAAAAAGGGATTAGTTGATTTTAAAAGAGCATTGACCAAATTGCATACGTCAGATCCAAGCCGTCGAATCAACACGATCGCTCACGTTACTTTCAAGCTCGCGCTCTCTCTCTCTCTCTCTCATGTAGACGCCACGCAATCCCCATTATTTCGAAGCAAATTCCCGACTCTTTCTTATCATCACACTCGAGAATCTCTCGAAATCAACCAACACAGAAACGTCTGGAGTTTATTTGCAATCAAGCAGAGAATTTGTGAAACAAACCGAGACGAGCCGCTAATGGTGCCACCGGCGTTGCAAGCGGGTCCGAACCCACAACAGACCCAACAGTTCCTGAGCTCCGTCCTCTCCCAGCGCGGGCCCTCCGCGCTCCCTTACTCCGAGGACACCAAGTGGCTGATCCGCCAGCACCTTGTCTCCCTCACCTCCGCCTACCCTTCCCTCGAGCCCAAAACGGCGACCTTCACCCACAACGACGGCCGTTCCGTCAATCTCCTCCAGGCCGACGGCACCGTCCCAATGTCTTTCCAGGGCCTGACCTACAACATCCCCGTCATCATCTGGCTCATGGATTCCTACCCCCGCCACCCCCCTTGCGTCTACGTCAATCCCACTCGGGACATGGTCATCAAGCGTCCCCACCCTTACGTCAACCCCTCCGGCCTTGTCTCCGTCCCTTACCTTCACAATTGGGTCTACCCTAGCTCCAATTTAGTTGACCTCGTTCGTAATCTCAGCCTCCACTTTGGCCGTGACCCACCGCTCTATTCCCAGCGCCGCCCTAGCCCTAGCCCTAACTCTAACCCTCATCCTAATTTTACTCCTCCCTCTCCTCATCCTGCCAACGCATCGGCTTCTACTTTGGGTTACACGCGCCCTGAGATTCCACCGAGACCGTACCCGCCGTCTCCGTACGGTGGTCAGACGGAGGATCCGTCGGAGGTTTACAAGAGGAACGCGGTGAACAAGCTGGTGGAATCGGTGCTCGGGGATATGACGGTGATGAGGAAGGCACGTGAGGCTGAGATGGAAGGGCTTTTCAACGCGCAGGCGGTGCTGCGGAACCGGGAGGAGCAGCTGAAGAAGGGCCTCAACGAGATGCACAATGAGATGGAAGGGTTGGAGCAGCAATTGCAGATGGTGCTGATGAACACCGACTTGTTGGAGGCGTGGTTGAGGGAGAACGAAGCGAAGCTGAGGAGTCACGGCGATAATGTTGACGTGGACGACGCGTTTGAGAGCGTTGACGTGCTCTCGAAGCAAATGCTCGAGTCTACGGCCTCCGACTTGGCCCTCGAGGACGTGGTGTACTCGTTAGACAAGGCGGTTCAGGAGGGTGCGATACCATTCGATGTGTACCTGAGGAACGTGCGGCTGTTGTCGCGTGAGCAGTTCTTTCACCGCGCCACCGCTGCCAAAGTGCGGGCCGCGCAGATGCAGGCTCAAGTTGCCAATATGGCTGCTCGGATTTCTCACTATGGAGGCGATACCGAGGCACTACGTGTTCGGGCTTGATTGGTTTCTTAAAGGGGTTGTTATATACAAAATCATACAGTTGAAGGTAATATTCCTGTGCAAAATTCAATGATCTTTTTTTGGGAGGCCGCCCCCGCGGGGGGTGGGGGTTGTGAGTTATTTTCTTTTTCATCTTGTTCGATAATGATTTATGTCGATGAGTTATGCAAATACGCGATGTTGTGTATGTTCTGATTGAACGATCTATGGTTTAAGTTCAAATTTTTGATCTTATCTTTTTAAATCTCATTTTAAAGATGAAGCCATTGGGTCTTGTTCATTATATAGAGGAAAATGTATTTTCAGGCGTAAACTGATGAAAATTTGACTTGAAGCAAGCACACATGACACAACTCAGTGCTTGTTCTGGCGCTTGTGCTTCCCACGACAATGATTTTCTTATGTCAGTACTTGAGGCCAACCCAATGGGTTCTTGCTTCGTAAATCTATGTGAGCGAGGGCTCAATTTCACCTGGCCAAGATGTGATATGGGGCAGCCTCAAGGTTTTACAGGTTTTCCCTTATGTTTTTCGTACAGGGAACTGCCCAAATTCCTGTAACCAAATATATCTAAACTAATAAAAAAAAACTCGGATGTCGGTATTTTTCGTTTCTTGTTTCATGCTGCTGTTGGTTCTTTTATTTGAGTTGTGGTTACGATGCTAGGGCATTTTCTGATCACTTATTTTTCCTCCTTGTATGCCTCTGTTCTTCAGTTCTTTTATCCAGTGGATGGGCTATTGTAAGTTACCAGTATATAAGCTTCAATGCTTGTCACATCATTGGGTGAATTGACTTTGTGGTTTTATAGTTGCATTTAGGTTCTCCAGTTTATCGGGGAGTGTGAGATGTGAATATTGCTGATGCTTTTTCCTCGGGCGATTGTACATGTGTCTGCTACTAAAATCTTATTCCGGCATGCTAGTTTATTTGGTGTTTGACTAACCATTTACGACTGCAGTATTTCTCATAAATTTCAATTCCCGGTATATTTAAGAAATATGAATTGATCTCTGTTTGCTTCTAATTAATTAGACTATCTGTTCATTAAAATGCGTAGTCTCACAAATTGAGTACTTTGATGTCACGATTGATCTACATATTTCAGAGAACAGGATGGTTTTTCAAGGAAAGATTCGTGATGCAATACTACTTATCAAAAAACATTCGTGATGCAATACTGTAACTATTTGTCTGTCATCAGAAAGGTTGCAACTTTTGATCTGTCCTACTTCAATAATCACGTGGTTTGTGTTTCAAGAGTTTTGGTCTACTGTGATAAGAACTGTAAGTGGACGTGGTGCTGATATTACCCTAAGTCGACCCTCAATTTAAATCAAGTGTGAGGCTTATCTATAGACTATACTAGGACTTGCAGATTGGATAGAGGCACTGTAAGAAGTTTTTCTGCCTTGAAACTACAAGTTGGATGGATAGGCAAGTTCGTCTAGATGTGTTGCCATATGCCAATATTAATAAAGTGGCACTCTTTTCATCCTTCAAGAGCTTGACAAGATGCACCTATCACTTTCAATAGTTGTAGAAGCTTAACCAGGTTTTGAGTTGGGAAGGGTGTACGCATTCGTAATCACCTCTAATATTGAAGTGTCATCTAGTCAACTATCAATTGAGTTTTCTACATTGCCTTTAGGAAAGCATCATGTAATATGTCTCCATTTGCAGGACATGGTAGCTGCCGTCCGAATAGAATGCTTAGTATAGGCGATTAAAGGAGGTAGTGTAACGGCTTTATGGCTTGGGACTTTGATATGTAGTAGGGATTATGCTTGGAGAGTTCCAATGGCTGTTGTTAGCAGTTGCAGTAAGCTCAGAATGCTATTATGGCTATTTATCTCACGGGATTCTTACACTAGGATGCAGGCAGGCATTTCATGATTACGGAGTGAGGTTGTCATGTCGTGTTGGCCTTATGGGTTATTTAATACAACCATGTATTAAAACAAAGGTATTTATGTAAAGTGATGTTATTTTACTTTACAAAAATGTCTCTCATTTAAAATATAGTTGTATAAAAGGTTGTATGTCTATAATTTTTCTTTATTATAATCCTGAACTCGTGAGATGATTAGGATCATCATTCATCAACTTAATTTATGATAGAATTCTTTTGAGTTCAAAAAATGACATTCAGAACATCTCATCCATAGAATTCCATGAATTCTAGAATTGGTGGAAGAAATTTGGTATTGTATATATGTTTTTTTATATATGGATGAGGGTCCCCCAGAATCTGATATGGATGTGGTTATTGACTGTGTCTACGGAAAATTAACGTGGTAGAAATCTCAACCAGTCGGTGGAGCTCATAGCTTTTGTCCTTCATTAGGCGAAAGAGTAAAGAAGGAAAAACATTGCAATTTCAGGGATCATATGCCAAGTTTATAAAAGCCTGAGTGGAAGAAGTATCAGGAAACAGATCAAATATGCCTTACGTGGTAATCTTCTGCAATATTAATGGTCCATGATTTAAAATTAAGCAACACTTAAACGAAACAGTGAGCAATGATATTGATACATCATATTCTTTTGAATTTTGGGATATATGTATATGAAAAAACTTTCTGACCGGCTGGGCTTATAACTCATTAAAAACAGCCCGCCAATAATATTCTACCACGTACGCTTCTCAAGTTAGTGTTGGTGTGACTGCACTTCACCCGATTATTTGAACATCCATGTCTGGCATTTGAATTTCTAGGTTCCCTTTTGCGATGGTGTGACTCCCAACTCATCGTCGGGGACCCCTCTCACGATGGTGGCAACGAATTGCACAGCCCCCTCTTGTGACCGTAGCAAGGGGACGAACAACCCCCCTCTCGTGACAGCGACAATTCACCGAATGGTTTCATTTTTCTTATTTTTGAGAATTCTCCTTCGATTCTCTCTTCACATCGTTCACTACTTCAGGTTAGAATATTTTCCAGTTTCTTCGAGTAAGCAATTGCTTTTCTCTTTAAAATTTTGACTGGGTATTATTTCCATATGAAGAAATAAGCTGATTTTACGTACTCATTGACTGGGTGTTATATACATATACATAAACACTTTGAAATGGATGAGTTGTTTCCAGCCCTTTAACAGCCTCTAATAATAAGGTGTCATCTTAGCATTATACATCATTATACAATTTAAAGTCATGAGGATCACCACATGTAATTTCTACCTAAAATTAAATACTTTATGACGGAATTCCAGGCTTCTAGTACTTCCCTCTATTATCAAATGAATTCTTCTTGTTGCTTCTTCTACCGGCCGGCAATTGCTGCCACCACTACTAGACCGAAGTAGCCAGACCGACGCTGAAGTCATAAAAAAAAAAAACGAAGTAGAGCATGATGGGATCTGTTTATTTAATTATAAAAAATAATTTGAATATTTTTAGAAATACATTATATTTTTCATATGAATAGATAGACTAATAAAGATTCAGATATACCTAAAGATTTGCAAGGCAAGCCCATAGGGCTTCGACGCTTCGGGGCTGCTAGACAAGGCTGTGGGATTTAGTTCTTGCTATTGTTTCGGATGAATTCTTAGAAATTGCGGTGGCAAATGAAGTTTCTGCAACGTTAATGTGTTTAATAGAATAATGATCTTGATCTAAAATAGAGGAAAAATGTTTTATCTTTGTAATTCATTGCTGTAGAGTTTCATGTTTCTGCATATCGCTAGTAGATAGTTGTTCTCATGGTGTACTTGTCCAAAGTTGATGAACATAGATTCTTCTTCATACAAGAGAGTCAATTATACAGATGCCCTAAATAAAGACCTTATTCCTTGGATGAATTGAAGCTGAATGGAATAGAAGCATTGTCTCTTGTCACTGGTGGATGCAACACTTAGTCCAATAGAAAGAAACCTACAACTTGTTGTTGCTTTAGGAGAGCTTGCTACCTGGAATGTGCTTGGCTTTTAGCCCACAACAAGTGTGAGATGGCATCATGGGAGAGAGGGAGAGAGGGCCATGGTCAATGGGAGAGAGGAGAGGGAGTCACATGATCTGGGAGATGCAAACATCCTTTAGAGACGAATGAGAGGTCTGTGCGCCGCAATCCATAGTTAGCCCCATGGGTGGCCTACATAGCAAAAAAATATTGGAGGTTGTTTTCAGCCCTTTAGTAGAATGACCGATTAGAAGATTTACTCATATACATACATATATATATACATACATACATATTTTCTTTTTCTTTTTTTTTTGAAGAAATTTATGAGACAATGGGAGAGAAACTGGAAGGAGGGAAACCAGTATGTCGATTGCATTCCGTTTTAGAATATCCAAGTTATGTATAATTTTTATATATTTATAAAATAAAATTTGAAAGTTTTAAATTATTAAGAGTCTTCAGTTTGTATATTATATTTTAAATTTTATTTTTTAAATCAAATTATGAATTTGTGTGTGTGTGTGTTTGTGTGTTAGAACTTGTATTGATGAGGCAAATTGCACCCTCTGTTTTATTCCGATTTGTCGTTTTCTATTTCTAAAGTATCTGCGTATAAAATCCATTGATTTGAATTATTTGTCGCTCTGTAAGCCCTTCATCCATGCTTTTTTAAAAAAAAAAAAAAAAAAAA